>NC_092716.1:6425022-6693085 GCF_047496885.1 Scyliorhinus torazame | reverse complement strand
ATGAACTTTAGTATGGCATTTGACAAGGTCCCACATGGCAGACTGGTACAAAAACTAAAATCACATGGGATTCGGGGTGGGCTGGGAGATGGATACAGAACTGGCTTGGTTATAGAAGACAGAAGGTAGCGATGGAAGGGGATTTTTCAGAATGGAGATCTGCAGCTAGTGGTGTTCCGCAGAGATCAGTGCTGGGACCACTGTTGTTTGTAGTACATATCAATGATCTGGAGGAAAATGTGGTTAGTCCGATTAGCATGTTTGCGGATGATGCAAAGATTGGCGGAGTTCCTGATTGTGCTGAGGATTCTCAGAGGATAAAACAGGATGAAGATAGATTGTAGACTTGGGCACAGAAATGGCAGATGGAGTTTAATCCAGACAAATGAGAGGTGCTGCACTTTGGAGGATGAAATCTAGGTTTGAATTATACACAACCCTTAGGAACATTAACATAGAGGGATCTGGGCGTGCAAGTCCACAGTTCCCCAAAAGTGGCAACAAAGGTGGCCACGGTGATTAAGACAGCAAATGGTATGCTTGCCTTTACCAGCCATGGCATCGAGTACAGGAGTCGTGAAATCATGTTGCAGCTATATTAAACCTTGATTAGGCCGTATTTGGGGATCACCACATTATCAGAAGTACATGGAAGCTTTGACGAGTGCAAGAAGGTTCACCAGGATGTTGCCTGGTCTCGAGGGTGTTGGCTATGAGGAGAGGTTGAATAAAGTAGGATTGTTTTCACTGGAAAGACGGAGACTGAGGGGAGACCTGATACAGGTCTGCAAAATTATGAGAGGCACAGGTTCAAGGTGAGAGGGGGAGGTTTAAGGGAGATGTACGGGGTAAACTTTTCACACAAAGGATTGGTGGGTGCATGGAACACACTGCCAGAGGATGTGTTGGAAGCAGGCACATTAGCAACATTTAAGAAGCATCTGGATGGGTAAATGAATAGGGGGGTAATAGAGGGATACGGACCGAGTAAGGGCAGAAAGTTGTGTTTTTAGTTAGGGCATCATGATCCGGGCATCATGATCGGCACAAGCTTGGAGGGCCGATTGTTCTCTTTGTTCGCCCTGTCACGCTCTTTAAGAATTTTGTATGGTTCAATGACATCACCTTCTAGATTCTGGAGCATGCAGGCCCTGACTCCTCATCAGACAATTCCACCACCCCAGGGATGAGTCTGGTGAATCTCCTCTGCACCTCCTCCATGACAAGCACACCCTTTCGTAGATGAGATCAAAACACACCAGGTGCAGCCTCACCAAGACTCTATTAGAATTGCAGCAAAACATCTTGTCTGTACTTGCAACGAAAGCCAACAAATCACTTGCCTTCTGACTTGCTTGCCGCACCTACATGCTAGCTTTCAGTGACTCATGACCAAGCACACACATGTACCGTTGGATTTGAAGACAGTGCTAACTCTAATAACATGAGTGTTGCTTTTTAATTAGTTGATGGGATGTGGACATTGCAATCACAGCCAGTATTGAATGCTCATCCCTAAATGCCCTGGAGAAGATGGTGGTGAGCTGCCATCGATGTGTTGGAGGTGCACCCAGTGCTGTTCAGCATGGCATTCCAGAATTTTGACGCAGTGACAGTGAAGGAATTGCGATAGCTCCAAATCAAAACTTGCATGGCTGTTTCCATGTGTCTGCTGCCCTTATTCTTCTAGATGGTAGTGGGGAAAGTGTTTGGAAGATGCTGTCAAAGGTGCCTTGGCGAAATACTGCAACGCATCTGTCTCATACAAAGGTCACATTGTTGCCACGGTTGACGGTGATGGAGGAAGTAAATTTTTATGGCGGCAGATGGGTTGCCAATTAAGCTGGCTACTTTGTCCTGGATGGTCTCAAGCTTCTGGAGTGTGCTTGGAGCTGAATCACACTCTACCAGGCAAGGAGAGCATTGGATCATACTCCTGACTTGTGCTTCGTAGATTGTGAACGGGCTTTGGGAAGTTAAAAGTGGAATTGCTCACTGCAAAATTTAAAACTTCTGAATTGTTCTTGTAGCAACTGTATTTATATGACTGGTCCAGTTCAGTTTCTGGTCTGGGTGCTGAGGTGAGAGAAGCAGCAATAGTAATGGCACCGGATGGCAGGGATAATTAGGATCACTCTTATTGGACATGTCATTACCTGACACAATAGCTACATGCCACTTATTAACCCAAGCCTGAATGTGAACCAGGTTATGCTGCCTGTAGGCACAGACGACCTGAGATAACCCCGTAAAAATAATATCACTCATTAATAAATGGTAGAAGAAGTAACAATTAAAGAATAAATAATACTAAACGGTCCATCGGATGCCTGGAATTCCTGAAATCATTAATAAATTACCTAGTAACATCTGACTTAGCCACCTGTGCTAACCTAAAGTTTCTCATTGTAATAATTAACTGATTCATTTAACAGGAGTTATTGGGTTCTTGTCAAAAAATAGACACTTAAAGCCAAAGGAAAGGTCAACATACATGGCACACCCTCCTTCAATGAACAAAAATAATTTATTTTCAAGCAACTTCTGCTTTAATTTCTGTTATTCGCATTATGTTGCCTGTTATGGGGCAGTGTTTAGAAAACTGCAAAGTATATCCTGGAGTTCACCTGACCCACAACTGTTTATTGATTTTGGTTACGGTGAGCACAAGAGCCTGCCTTTCAGGTGTTATTCAACAGCGGTTTTCGTTGCTTTTGATCAAAAAACAAACTTTATTCCACAAATTTAGTTCACATTTTTATAAACACACACAGTAAGCATTTTTATCAACTACAAACAGAAAGACCCCACACAGCTCCAGTAATCTAAGTTTAACCTTTAATGAATCCCCCCTTTGCCATTCCAATTTAATAATAAGATCCAAGTAAAAACCAGAACCCCCTTTTCAAAGGTGTGGCCCAGCACTCTTACAGATTTTAAAACTTGGTATAGATGCTCTTGTTTCATTTCCAAACAGTAGGCTGGAATTCCTTCCAGAAAGCAATTATCTCTTTTAAGTTGCCAAGCAGTCTGGAAACAGATTTTAAAAAGATGGAGAAACCCTTCTTTCAACCTGTGCAGTACAAACCAGTCCAAACTCAAAAGCGCAAGTAAACTCAGAGCCACAGCCCAGCTCCACCCACACAATGGCATCACCGAAGCCATGTGATAAGCCAAAACATTTCTTAAAGGGACACTCTCACGACATGCCTCAACTGGGCTACAAATATCAGCATTAATTTGGGCTGAACTTCTGGAGCTTTAGCTCAAAACATTCAGAAGAACAATTTCCAGTTATTTGTTTTTATTTTTATAAATAGCTAAATTTCACAACACCAAGAGGCCACGAGAGATTGCTCAGATGTACAGATATTTAAGTCTGACAGAAGATGACTTTAAGAGCACATTTACCCAATTTTGATTTTACAGTGAATCCCAAAATCTTTTACATTGAGGTTTATTTTTTGCAGCATAACTCAACAAATCATAAGCTAGAAAAGTATCTGTGTCAATTTACAGCATCAGCCTACAAGTTCAAGCAAGCTCAAGCACCATTGCCGATTTGAGCACAATATACAGGTTAACATTTCACTGTTGTCCTTCAGATGAGACACTAAACCAAGGCCGGTCTCATCTGCTCAGTTAAGATCCAGTGGCACTATTCTTGATGGCTCTGCTCTGGCATTTCATCATCCCCAAAAGCAGACAAAACGTAATATATTTCCTGTGGGACCGCAGTGTGCAAAAGCTGTCCATCACATTGCATTATATTACAGGTGCCTCTGGATCAAAAGTAATCAAAAGTGTCCAACAGACCCCCAAAAAAGCGTCCAAAGACATTTGATCAAGTTTTGCCTTTCATGAGTTTGACACCAAAACGCTACACTGAAAGGGGGAGATTCCCCATGCAGTCTCAAATTCATCTCAAATGTATTTCCATCAGACTGGTAATCAGCAAAAAGTAATTATTAAGCCAATAAATTTCAAGTCTGAGAGATGTGCATAATTCATCAATGGCACACTTGCACTCACACTCATGTTGCATTGCTCAAAAAAAGTTATCTTTGGACACAACCAAGAACCACAATTATACAGGAAGAGTAACAGAGTAGCGTAGGATCGGGAACATGATTCCCGAGCGGGAAAGTGTGTTACTGCCACCAAGTACCTCTTCAGACAGAACTGGTTTAAAAAATAGAAACTGAAAACACATCATGAATTCAATTCTGATCTTGTCCTTTAGTGTCCCAATCTCACCAGTGGTCACCCCCAGTGTTGATATCATTACCACAACTTCTGGCAAGTGAGATTACAAAACATACATTTATCAAGATCACCAAAAGATCTTTAGGGATTTAACAAGTTTGAAGGCAACTTCTATTTTTACTTGAATTGGCATAATACACATGTTACACAACAATAAGGTGGTCATGTTCTGGGGTGACTCTGCAAGAAAAAGCACCAACTGGCTCTGTACTAAACGCTCACGTTCTAAACATGGATTCAACACAAAGCCAAGGCTGTTTCTGGACGAAATATAAAGACTGCAAGTACAAATCCACCAAGTCAAACCGAGGATTTGAATTTAGTTTTCAAAAAATTAGAAATAAAAATCTGGAATAAATGTAGATATCAGGTCATCTCAAAACCCCACCCAACAAGTTCACACATGTGCCCAAGGGGGGGGGGGGAGAGAAGCTTCCCCCGCCCGGCCCCCACACAATTCTTAAACTTTCCTGTGACGGGTCAGGTTATATCAAAGCTGGTCATTGGAGAGCGGCCATGACCTGCTAGGTCACGCGAACGGCAGCTCCCGCCGGGATCGGTGTTTCAGGCCGTTAAAAGGAGCTGCGGCGGCAATTGACAGGAGGGACCGGCTTGGGAGAGCGCCCCCTCCCCGCTGGTGCATGGAGAGGACCAGGAGCAGAGCCGGCAGACGCGCGAACCCGGGGAAGAAGGTCGAGAAGGTCCGGGAGGACAAAATGGCGGCCGGAGAAGATCAGGAGGTGTGGGCCGAGTGGGTCAGAGAACAACAGGAGCTCCTTAAAAACTGCTTCATGGAGCTGAAAACAGAGATGCTGGCCTCCATGGAAAGAATTGTGGTGACCCAGAAGGCGCAGGTGAAGGAGATCAAGGAGGTGAGGAGGAAGGTGGCGGAGAACGAGGACAAGATCCTGGGCCTGGCGGTGTAAGTGGAGGCGCACGAGGCACTCCGTAAGAGATGGCAGGAGAGGCTGGATGACCTTGAGTGCAGGTCTCGAGGCCACAATCTGCGGATCCTGGGCCTTCCCGAAGGAGCGGAGGGGGCGGACGCGAGCATGTTCGTGGCCACAATGCTGGGGACGCTGATGGGCGCGGGGGCCTTCCTGCAGCCCGTGGAGCTGGATGGGGCGCACAGGGTTCTCGCCAGAAAGCCGAGGGTAAACGAGCCACCGAGGGCGATGGTGATATGGTTACAGCGCTTAGCAGAGCGGGAGCGAATCCTGCGGTGGGCGAAGAAAGAGCGGAGCACTAAGTGGGAGAATGGCAAGATCCGAATTTACCACGACTTGGGAGCTGAGCTGGCGAGGACGCGTGCAGGTTTTAACCGGGTGAAGGCGGTCCTCCACGGTAAAGGGGTGAAATTTGGGCTCCTGCACCCAGCGAGACTGTGGGTAAACCAGAGCTAAGCGGATGCTTGGGGGGGGGGGGTGCTGCTTTGCTGACTGAAGGGGAGCCAGGTGAGGGGTATGGATGGAGAGTCGGGTGGGGGGGGTCGCCGGGAGGAGAGCTGGAGGAGGGAGGCGGGGGCACGCAGCTGGCTGAAAAAGGGAGATGGCTAGTAGGGGTTTGGGGGGGTGGTTAACCCCCCCGACCAGGCTGATCACGTGGAACGCGAGGGGCCTGAATGGGCTGGTCAAGCAATCCCGCGTGTTCTCGCATTTGAAGGGGTTGAAGGCGGACATGGTCATGTTGCAAGAGACGCACTTAAAGCTCGCGGACCAGACGAGGCTGAGGAAAGGATGGGTGGGACAGATGTTTCACTTGGGGTTAGACTCCAAGACCAGAGGGGTGGCCATTTTGGTCAGTAAACAAGTGGCGTTTGAGGTGGGGAGCATTGTGGCGGACAAGGGGGGGGCAGATATATAATGGTGAGTGGCAAGCTGCAGGGGGCCCGGGTTGTGTTAGTGAATGTATATGCCCCGAACTGGGACGATGCGGACTTCATGAGGCGCGTGTTGGGTCGGTTCCCGGACTTGGAGATAAGTCACCTGATAATGGGAGGGGACTTTAATACGGTCTTGGATCCGAGCTTGGACCGTTCCAAGTCCAGAACGGGAAAGAGGCCGGCGGCAGCCAGGGTCTTGTGGGAGTTCATGGGCCAGATGGGGGGAGTGTACCCCGGGAGGTTTACGCGGCCAAGGACGAAGGAGTTTTCCTTTTTCTCCAATGTCCATAAAGTCTTATGGAGTTCTTTGAGAAGGTGACCGAACACGTAGACGACGGTAGAACAGTTGATGTGGTGTATATGGATTTCAGCAAAGCGTTTGATAAGGTTCCCCACGGTAGGCTATTGCAGAAAATACGGAGGCTGGGGATTGAGGGTGATTTAGAGATGTGGATCAGAAATTGGCTAGCTGAAAGAAGACAGAGGGTGGTGGTTGATGGGAAATGTTCAGACTGGAGTTCAGTTACAAGTGGCGTACCACAAGGATCTGTTCTGGGGCCGTTGCTGTTTGTCATTTTTTGTGGGTGAGTAAATTTGCAGACGACACTAAAGTCGATAGTGTGGAAGGATGTAGCAGGTTACAGAGGGATATAGATAAGCTGCAGAGCTGGGCTGAGAGGTGGCAAATGGAGTTTAATGTAGAGAAGTGTGAGGTGATTCACTTTGGAAGGAATAACAGGAATGCGGAATATTTGGCTAATGGTAAAGTTCTTGGAAGTGTGGATGAGCAGAGGGATCTAGGTGTCCATGTACATAGATCCCTGAAAGTTGCCACCCAGGTTGATAGGGTTGTGAAAAAGGCCTATGGAGTGTTGGCCTTTATTGGTAGAGGGATTGAGTTCCGGAGTCAGGAGGTCATGTTGCAGCTGTACAGAACTCTGGTACGGCCGCATTTGGAGTATTGCGTACAGTTCTGGTCACCGCATTATAGGAAGGACGTGGAGGCTTTGGAGAGGGTGCAGGGGAGATTTACCAGGATGTTGCCTGGTATGGAGGGAAAATCTTATGAGGAAAGGCTGATGGACTTGAGGTTGTTTTCGTTGGAGAGAAGGTTAAGAGGAGACTTAATAGAGGCATACAAAATGATCAGGGGGTTAGATAGGGTGGACAGTGAGAGCCTTCTCCCACGGATGGAAATGGCTGGCACGAGGGGACATAGCTTTAAGCTGAGGGGTAATAGATATAGGACAGAGGTCAGAGGTACGTTCTTTATGCAAAGAGTAGTGAGGCCGTGGAATGCCCTACCTGCTACAGTAGTGAACTCGCCAACATTGAGGGCATTTAAAAGTTTACTGGATAAACATATGGATGATAATGGCATAGTGTAGGTTAGATGGCTTTTGTTTCGGTGCAACATCGTGGGCCGAAGGGCCTGTACTGCGCTGTATCGTTCTATGTTCTATGTCTATTCGCGAATAGACTTCTTTGTGTTGAGTAGGGCGTTAATCCCGAGGGTGGAGGTGGTTGAATACTCGGCCATTGCGGTCTCGGACCATGCCCCGCACTGGGTGGACCTGCGACTGGAGGCGGAACGGGGTCAGCGCCCTCTCTGGCGACTGGATGTGGGGCTGCTGGCGGACAAAGAGGTGTGCGGGCGGATGAGGAGGAGTATTGAGAACTATGTGGGAGCGAATGACACAGGAGAGGTGACGGTGGCAGTGGTTTGGGAGACTTTGAAGGCGGTCATTAGGGGAAAGTTAATCTCCATTAGGTCCCATAGAGAGGAGAGGGCAGAGGGGAGAGACTGGTGGGACAGATACTCAGGGTAGATAGGAGGTACGCAGAGGCCCCAGAAGGGGGGGGGGGGGGGGGGGGGGGGAGGGGGGGGGAGGGGGGTTGTTGAACGAGCACCGAAAATTACAGGCGGAGTTTGACTTGCTGTCCACGGTGAAAGTGGAGGCGCAGCTGAGGAAAGCGAAGGGGGCAGTGTATGAGTATGGGGAGAATGTGAGTAGGATGCTGGCGCACCAGCAGAAGGGAGGCGGCCAGAGAAATTGGGAAATGCGGGATAGGGAAGGCAACATGGTGCTGAGCCCAGACAGGGTCAATGAAGTATTCAGGGAGTTCTACGTGAGGTTATACGAGTCGAAACCCCCCCGGGGAGGGGGAAGGGGCGAGGCGGTTAATGAATCGGTTGAGGTTCCCACGGGTGGAAGCAGAGCGGGTGCAGGGACTGGGGGCCCCGATTGAGTTGGAGGAGGTAGTCAGGGGGCTGGCAGGCAAGGCCCCGGATGGCTTCCCCGTAGAATTCTAGAAGTTGTTCTCGGAGCTGCTGAGCCCGCTCCTGATGAGAACCTTCAAACTGGCAAAGGAGAAAGGGACCCTCCCTCCGACAATGTCGCAGGCATTGATCTTGCTTATCCTGAAGGAGAGGGATCCGCTTCAGTGTGGGTCCTACAGGCCGATATCGCTCCTGAACGTGGATGCCAAGCTGTTGCCAAAGATTGGGGGAGGGGGGGGGGGTGTGCTGCTGGAAGAGGTGGTGGCTGCGATGGACGCGGAGAAGGCCTTTGACAGGGTGGAGTGGGAGTATCTGTGGGAGGGGCTAGGCAGGTTTGGATTTGGGGAGGGATTTATAGGGTGGGTCAAGCTGCAGTATCAGGCCCCTGTAGCGAGTGTGTCCACAAACCGGCTAAGGTCGGAATATTTCAGGCTGCACCGGGGGAAGAGACAGGGGTGTCCCCTGTCCCCGTTGCTGTTTGCTCTGGCAATTGAGCCGTTGGCCATTGCGCTCAGGACTTCGGGTGATTGGATGGAGCTGGTGCGCGGAGGGGAGGAGCACCAGGTCTCCCTCTACGCGGATGGCCCGCTGTTGTATATTTCGGACCCGTTGGAGGGGATGGGGGAGGTCATGCGGATCCTGGGGGATCTCGGTAGGTTCTCAGGGTATAAGCTGAACGTGGGGAAGAGTGAGCTGTTCGTGGTCCACGGTAGGGGCCAGGAGGAGAGACTGAGGGAGCTCCCGCTCAGGATAGTGGAGAGGAGCTTTCGGTACTTGGGGATACAAGTGGCCAGGAACTGGGATGCCCTGCACAGGCTCAACTTAACCCAGCTAGTGGAGCAGATGGAGGGAGAGTTGAAAAGGTGGGGGTGGGGACTGGCTCTGCCAAACTTCTGCAGTTATTACTGGTCGGCCAATGTGGCCATGATCAGGAAATGGATGATGGAGGAGGGGGCGGCGTGGGGGCGGTGTCGTGTAGAGGCACCAGTCTAGGGGCACTTGTTACGGCTCCGCTGCCGTTCTCGCCGGCGCGATGCACCACTAGTCCGGTGGTGACGGCAGCACCGAGGATCTGGGGGCAGTGGAGATGACACAGGGGAGGAGGGGGCCTCGGTATGGACCTCAATACATATTAACCACAGATTTGCTCCGGGTAGGTTGGATGGAGGGTACCGAGGCTGGTACAGGTTAGGTATTAGGAGGATGAGGGACGTGTTTATAGACGGGGTTTTCCCCAGCATACAGGCGCCGGAGGAGAGGTTCGGCCTGCCCCCGGGGAATGCGTTCAGGTAACTTCAGCTTCCGAACTTCCTTAGAAAACAGGTGGGGACATTCCCGCGGCTGCCTCCACGTAGGATCCAAGATAGGGTGGTGTCTGGCGTCTGGGTAGGGGAGGGGAAGGTGTCGGACATGTATCAGGAGCTGCAGGAGGTAGAGGAAGTCTCAGTGGGGGAGTTGAAGGATAAGTGGGATGAGGAGCTGGGCGAGGAGCTGGATGAGGGCCTGTGGGCCGATGCCCTGGGCAGGGTGAACTCCTCCTCATCATGTGCCAGGCTCGGATTAATCCAGTTTAAGGTGGTGCATCGGGCACATATAACGGCGGCAAGAAAGAGTAGGTTTTTTGGGGTGGAGGACAGGTGCCCGGGGTGTGCGGGGAGTCCGGCAAATCATGCCCATATGTTTTGGGCATGCCCGGCTCTTAAAGGATTCTGGCAGGGGTTTGCAAGGGTGATGTCTAGGGTTTTGGACGCTCGGGTGAAGGCGAGCCCAGCGGTAGCGATATTTGGGGTGGCGGAGGATCCGGGAATGCAGGAAGCGGAAGAGGCCGAGGTACTGGCGTTTGCCTCCTTGGTAGCCCGGAGACGGATTCTGTTAATGTGGAGGGACTCGAAACCCCTGAGTGTGGAGACCCGGGTTAGCGACATGTTGGGGTTCCTCAGCCTGGAGCGAATAAAGTTCGCCTTGAGAGGGTCCTTGATGGGGTTCTCCTGGCGGTGGCAACCTTTCCTTGACTTTCTAGGGGAGCAGTAAGTGTCAGCAGCAGCATCCTTGGGGGGGGACTGTTGAGTTAATGTGAGTTGGGTTGGGCATGGAGGCAAAACCCACCTTGTTCTGTTGTTGTGTAAGTAGTTTCATTGTAAGCTTTGGGCTATGTTTATTGTTATTTTCTATTACAATCTGTATTTCTATGTTCGTTATGTAAAAACTCTCATTGGAAAAACTTTAATAAAACTTTTTTTTTTTTTTTTAAAGCTGGTCATTGGAGTTTTTCAGGTGGGCAGCCCACCAACCCCTTCTCAGGAAAACTAGAGACGGGCAATAAATGTGGGCCTACCATAATGCCCACATCACAAGAATTAATTAATTAAAAAAGGTAACAATTGTTGCTTCTGACTATGGGATGCGCACTTGTGTCGAGACAGGAGTAGGAGTCATGTCAGAGGGTAGTAAATGCAACACCAACTGCAATGCTCAGATATCACACCAACACATTGTCTAGCCTTCAAGATGAGCCCCAGCCAATTATGTCAGAGGCTGCCATTGCCAATCAAATCTCTTTCCAGCACACTCACCACCTTGAGCTGAAGGAAGAAGTGGGCCAGCGAGTCAAGTTGGGAGCCGACAGAAAGCTTGCAATTTATAAATTGTACCAGGATATTGAAAATCTTGAATTGAGGTTGAACAGTACCTTACATAGAAGGCCATATTCACACAATTGAAGAACAGGAGGAACCAAGGCATAGAACCAAGTTAGGATTTAATAATAATCGCTTATTGAGGATTTAATCCTCATGATCAAAATATGGCATTGTACACTTGAAGGCTGTTCAGGGCAGGGAGAAGAAAGTTCTAAAAGTTAAGTAAGAATTAAAAGCAAATGAAGTTGTGTGTAGTGGATCACAGTTTTTTTAAAAATATATTTATTAAAGTTTTTTAACACAATTTTTCTCCCTTACAAACAATAACCCCCGCCCCCGCCGTAACAAAATAACAAGAAATCGCACAGAGCAAGATATATACATGGCAAAGTGATATGTTTACACAGCTTTGTACACTGGCTCTCTCCCGTACGTGCCAGTTTCCCCAACCCTTCATGTTATCTCTTGCTCATCCACCCTCCCAGGCAGTCCCCCCCTTCCCCCCCCCCCCCCCCCTCCAAGGACGTGTCCCCCCCCCGTCCCCCCCCGCTAGGTTGCTGCTGCTGACCGACCTTCCTCTAACGCTCCGCGAGATAGTCTAGGAACGGTTGCCACCGCCTGTAGAACCCCTGCGCAAACCCTCTCAAGGCAAACTGAATCCTCTCCAGCTTTATGAACCCAGCCATGTCATTTATCCAGGCCTCCAGGCTGGGGGGCTTCGCCTCCTTCCACATTAGCAAGATCCTTCGCCGGGCTACTAGGGACGCAAAGGCCAGATTGCCGGTCTCTTTCGCCTCCTGCACTCCCGGCTCGTCCACTACTCCAAATATTGCTAGCCCCCAGCTTGGCTTGACCCGGACTTTCACCACCTGAGATATTGCTCCCGCCACTCCTCTCCAGAACCCCTCCAGTGCCGGGCATGACCAAAACAGATGGACATGGTTCGCCGGGCTCCCTGAGCACCTTCCACATTTGTCCTCTACCCCAAAGAACCTACTCAACCTCGCCCCCGTCAAGTGAGCTCTGTGAACCACCTTAAATTGTATCAGGCTGAGCCTGGCACACGAGGAGGAATTAACCCTACCTAGGGCACCAGCCCACAGACCTTCCTCCTCCCCCTCCCATTTACCCTTCAGCTCTTCTACCAGCGCTTCCCCCCTTCTTTCACCTCATGGTGTATTGCCGACACCTTGCCCTCCCCGACCCATACACCCGAGATCACCCTGACTTGAATTTCTTGTGCCGGGAGCAACGGGAATTCACTCACCTGTCGCCTCACAAACGCCCTCACCTGCATATATCTAAAGGCATTTCCCGGGGGTATCTCGAACTTCTCCTCCAGTGCCCTTAGGCTCGCAAACGTCCCATCAATGAACAGGTCCCCCGTTCTTCTGATCCCCGCCCGATGCCAGCTCTGGAACCCCCCGTCCACCTTCCCCGGGACAAACCGGTGGTTACCCCTGATCGGGGACCACGCCGATGCTCCCATTGCACCCCTGTGCTGTCTCCACTGGCCCCAGATCCTTAGCGTTGCCGCCACCACCGGGCTCGTGGTGTACCTTGTCGGCGAGAGCGGCAGTGGTGCCGTCACCAACGCCCCCAGGCTCGTTCCTTTGCAGGACGCCATCTCCATCCTCTTCCATGCCGCCCCCTCTCCCTCCATCACCCACTTGCGGATCATCGCCACATTTGCTGCCCAGTAGTAGCTCCCTAGGTTTGGCAGCGCCAATCCTCCTCGGTCCCTACTGCGTTCCAGGAACCCTCTCCTTACTCTCGGGGTCTTATTCGCCCACACAAACCCCATAATACTCCTGCCTACTCTCTCAAAAAAGGCCTTGGTGATCACGATGGGAAGGCACTGAAACACAAACAGAAACCTCGGAAGGACCACCATTTTGACCGACTGCACTCTACCCGCTAGCGAGAGCGGTAACATATCCCATCTTTTGAAGTCCTCCTCCATCTGCTCCACCAACCTCGTCAGATTCAGTTTATGTAGGGCCCCCCAACTCCTGGCTATCTGGATCCCCAGATACCGAAAGCTCCCCTCCGCCCTCTTCAGCGGTAGGTCCCCTATCCCTCTTTCTTGGTCCCCTGCCTGTAATACAAAGAGCTCACTCTTCCCTACATTGAGCTTATAGCCCGAAAACTCCCCAAACTCCCTTAGAGTCTGCATGACCTCCACCATCTCCTCCATTGGATCCGTCACGTACAGCAACAGGTCATCCGAATGGCCTCCTTCTGCACTGTAAATTCTATGATCTATGATCTATGATCCGCATATAGCGACACCCGATGCTCTTGTCCCCCGCGGACCACCCCCCTCCATTTATTAGACTCCCTCAGTGATATGGCCACGGGTTCGATCGCCAATGCAAATAACAGCAGGGACAGGGGGCACCCCTGCCTCGTTCCTCGGTACAGCTGAACGTACTCCATCCTCCGCCGGTTCGTCACTACACTCGCCACCGGTGCTCTGTAAAGGAGCTTAACCCAGCTGATAAACCATCCCCCGAACCCAAACCTACGCAGCACCTCCCAGAGGTACTCCCACTCTACTCGGTCAAAGGCCTTCTCCGTGTCCATAGCTGCCACTATCTCCGCCTCTCCCTCCTCCGATGGCATCATTATCACGTTTTAAGAGCCGGCGCACATTAGTGTTTAATTGCCTGCCCTTTACGAATCCCGTCTAGTCCTCGTGGATCACCCCCGGGACACAGTCCTCGATCCTCGTGGCCAGCACTTTTGCCAGCAACTTAGCATCCACATTGAGGAGCGAGATCGGCCTGTACGATCCACATTGCAGTGGGTCCTTGTCCCGCTTTAGGATCAAAGAAATTGTCGCTTCCGACATTGTCGGGGGCAGGGTCCCCTCCTCTCTTGCCTCATTGAAGTTCCTCACTAGTAGCGGGGCCAACAGGTCTACGTACTTCCTGTAGAACTCCACCGGGAACCCATCCGGTCCCGGGGCCTTCCCCGCCTGCATACTCCCCAAACCCTTGCTCAGCTCCTCCAACCCAATTGGTGCCCCCAAACCAGCCACCTCTTGCTCCTCCACCCTCGGGAATCTCAGTTGGTCTAGGAATCGTCTCATCCCCTCTTCCCCCGCTGGGGGCTGGGATCTGTACAGCTCTTCATAGAAGGCCTTAAATACCTCGTTTATTTTCGTCGCACTCCGAACCGTGGCTCCCCTTCCATCTTTGACTCCCCCTATTTCCCTCGCTGCCATCCTCTTACGGAGCTGGTGTGCCAACATCCGATTAGCCTTTTCCCCATACTCTTAGGTCGCCCCCTGCGCCTTCCTCCACTGTGCCTCCGCCTTCCCTGTGGTCAACAGGTCAAACTCTGTCTGGAGCCGTCGTCTTTCCCCAAGTAATCTTTCCTCCGGGGCCTCTGCGCATCTCCTGTCCACTCTCAAAATCTCCCCCACTAACCGCGCCCTCTCCGTGCCCTCTGTCTTCTCCCTATGAGCCCTGATGGAGATTAGCTCTCCCCTGATCACTGCCTTCAATGCCTCACATACCACCCCCACCCGCACCTCCCCGTTGTCGTTGGCCTCCAAGTACCTTTCGATACACCCCCTCATCTTCCCACACACCACCTCATCTGCCGGCAGTCCCACATCCAGCCGCCACAGCGGCCGTTGGTCCCTCTCCTCTCCCAGCTCCAGTTCCACCCAGTGTGGGGCGTGGTCCGAAACGGCTGTAGCCGAATACTCTGTCCCCTCCACCCTCGGGATGAGCACCCTGCCCGGAACAAAAATATCTATCCGGGAGTAGGCTTTGTGCACATGGGAGAAAAAAGAAAATTCCCTGGCCTGCGGCCTTGCAAACCGCCATGGGTCCACTCCCCCCATCTGATCCATATACCCCCTAAGCACGTTGGCCGCCGCCGGCCTCTTTCCAGTCCTTGATTTGGAGCGGTCCAGTGCTGGATCCAACACTGTATTGAAGTCCCCTCCCATTATCAGGCCTCCTATCTCCAGGTCCGGAATGTGCCCCAACATGCGCTTCATGAATCCAGCATCATCCCAGTTCGGGACGTGTACATTTACTAACACCACCCACGTCCCTTGCAACCTACCGCTCACCATCACATATCGCCCTCCATTATCCACTACGATAGTCTTGGCCTCAAATGACACCCGCTTTCCCACCAATATTGCCACCCCTCTTTTCTTCGCGTCCAGTCCAGAGTGGAATACCTGTCCTACCCATCCCTTTCTTAACCTGACCTGGTCCGCCACCTTCAGGTGTGTCTCCTGGAGCATGACCACGTCTGCCTTCAGTCCCTTTAAGTGCGCGAACACTCGAGCCCTCTTTACCGGCCCATTCAGGCCCCTCACGTTCCACGTTATCAGCCGGATTGGAGGGGCTCTCACCCCGCCCCCCGGGCCGGCCGACTAGCCATCTCCTTTTCTGGGCCAGTCCAGTGTCCGCGCCTCCCTCACCCTCCAGTCCCCCAGACGGGGGACCCCCGTCCCAACCACCTCTTCTGTGTCCCATTCCCTTTCGGCCAGTGCAGCAGCAAACCTTCCCCCCGCCCCCCTCGCTAGACCCCCGTCTAGCTTTTTTGCTCCCCCCATATCACTCCCGTAAGTCAGCTGACACCTGCTGACCCCGCCGTCCCATTGACCTCCCCGTGTGAGAGTCTCCCAATCAATATGCGTCCCTTCGTTCCCCTTCCCGCCTTTCTTCCCGCGTGCGGGAAAAACCCCGCGCTTTCCAAAGCCCGCCCCGCCCCCTCTGGCGCAACTCCTGTCGCGGCCTTGTCTCTCTCCCCCAGCCCATGTAACATTTCCTGCGCGTGATTGACCCCCTATGTACAACAACCATCACACATCAAACCTCAAACATCCCCCCCACCCTCACAAACCCTCAGCTAGAGTCCAACTTTTCGGTCCACGCCTCTTCAGGCATTTCGAAGTAATAGTGTTGGTCCTTGTATGTGACCCACAGTCGCGCTGGCTGCAGCATTCCGAATTTCACTCCTTTCCGGTGCAACACCGCTTTGGCCCGGTTGAAACCCTCTCTCCGCTTTGCAACCTCCGTGCTCCAGTCCGGGTATATTCGGATCTCTGCATTGTCCCACTTACTGCTCCGCTCCTTCTTGGCCCATTTCAGGACCCTCTCTCTGTCCGTGAACCGGTGAAATCTCAGCACCATCGCCCTTGGCGGCTCATTTGCCTTGGGCTTCCTCGCCAGCACCCGGTGTGCCCCGTCCAGCTCCAGCGACCTCGAAGGGGCCTCCGCGCCCATCATCGCCCCGAGCATCATGCTCGTGTATGCCCCGGCATCGGCCCCCTCCACTCCTTCAGGGAGACCCAGGATCCGCAGATTCTTTCTCCTCGACCTGTTCTCCAGGTCTTCGAGTCTTCCCGCCCACCTCTTGTGTGGCGCCTCGTGCTGCTCCACTCTCACCGCCAGGCCCAAGAGCTCGTCCTCATTCTCACTGACTCTTTTCTGTACATCCTGGATCTTCACCTCGTGGGCCTTCTGGGTTATCCCTAGTCCTTCAATTGCCGCCAGCATAGGCACCAGCATTTCCTTGCACAGCTCCTCGAAGCAGCGCTTGATGAACTCCTGCAGCTCCGGCCCGCACTCCGCTTTGTCCCCGGCCGCCGCCATTTTGTTTTTTCCCCTCGCTTCTCCCGCTGCTCCAGTGCCGCTTTTTTGGTCGTTGCACTTCTGGTCCGGTCCATAAAAGTCGGAGGGAGACCTCGCTCTTCCCTTCCCCACGGGTTGTCTTCGAAAAAATTCCATTGAGACTCCTCTAGCGAGCCCGAAAGTCCGTAATAGCGGGAGCTGCCGAATCGTGCGGCTTAGCGCCGCATAGCCGCAACCGGAAGTCCCGTCGATGACAGTTTTAACATGAAGACTTTCTTATTCGGGGATAATCAGAGATGCATTGGAGGGGCGAGAACTACCATCACAGCCAGGAATAATGGCGTAGGTCACCAATAGAAAGTGGTGCGGTGGGGAGCACTGCTGCCTCACATCGCCAAGGGCCTGGATTCGATTCCGGCCCCGGGTCACTGTCTGTGTGGAGTTTGCACATTCTCCCAGTGTCTGTGTGGGTCTCACCCCCCACAACCCAAAGATGTGCAGGAAGGTGGATTGGCCATGCTAAATTGCCCTTTAATTGGGAAAAAGAAACATTGGACTTTCAATTCATAAAAAAAGACTTCACCCAATAGAAGACATTGCCCAATAGATCTGCAACTAAGAGGTTTGTGGAATTTTTAATGCTTCAGACAGCAAACCAATACAAATTGATATCTCAAGAGGGCATACACTAAAGTGGATCATTGATATGCAACTTGTAGCAGCCAAGGCTTTGACTGTTGAGCACACGGGGCACTCTATAGTGAAACCCCTGACAGATTTCCATCAACCCTTGAAAAGTATCACAATAACATTGTCATCCGTTCTAACTTGAGCAATAACTTGCCTCATAACCATCTAGACTAGCATCCAGAAACTGTGCACATAACCTGGTTGTCACTATTTGCAATTATGGAATAGTACTGAACTGTTAAGAGGCATTATCCTTCAAGTGGAAATGTTAAACCGGATTTCATGGATGACTTCAAAAGAGGTGCTCCTCCAGTGTCGAGATTAACACTTCCGTCTCAATCAACAACACTGAAGGACTTGTGCATCTCCTCATTAGTGGAGTCTTGCTGTGCACAAAATACATGTGGTAGTCTCTGATATGCATAATAAGAACCATGTAGTTACATACAAGATGTGCTGTTAGGTGAATTGGACATTCTGAATTCTCCCTCAGTGTACCCGAACAGGCGCCGGAGTGTGGCGACTAGGGGCTTTTCACAGTAACTTCATTGCAGTGTTATTGTAAGCCTACTTGTGACACTAATAAAGTTCATTATTACTTAAGTTCAGGAAATGCAGTACAAGAATTGCACATTTTTTCACCTCCATGAAAATTAACATCAGGGGAAGACAGGGAACAGACATTTTTTTTTAAAAGCGGATTTTAATTTTACAACCATCCCTCATACTTGATTAACCAGAACTCGTGGCTCATTTTCTCTCCCCGTCTTTCCCTCCCTATCCAATCATCTAAAGAATCAAATGCAAAACGTGGCTTCCGGATGTGCAATGGTCCATCAACTGTAGCCATGAGAAATAAATTTAGTAAGTGATTAAAAAACACAAAAAACAGGGCAGCATGGTGGTGCAGTGGTTAGCACTGCTGCCTCACGGCCGAGGTCCCAGATTTGAATCCCGGCTCTGGGTCACTGTCCGTGTGGAGTTTGCACATTCGCTCTTTTTTTGCGTGGATCTCGCCCCCACAACCCAAAGATGGAGTGGAGGTGGGTTGGTCACGCTAAATTGCCCCTTAATTGGAAAAAAATAATTGGGTACTCCAAATTTATATTCAAAAATAAAATTTAAAAATACCCAGCTTCTTAAAAACATACAACACACAGGACAGAAATAGGAGGAGTAAACTATCTCCAAGCCAGAAGCTCCGGATTAGAACCCCACTCCATGTCAGGCTTGATGGCCATATGTTCATAACATGGGCCACACAGGTTGATAGCAGCCTGTAAATCCTGCAGGTGATCAGAGCGGCAGGTCTCCTGGTTGAGAGTGTAGCCACCTGGGTTGGCCACTTCCCGACTTAAAATGGAAAAGCGCAAAGACTACAGGGAAATTCAGCCAACACAGGCAAAAACTAGCAAGTGCAGAAATCCTGTGTATTAGAACTTGCAAAAGCCCAGACAGCACTGAAACTCACAGCCATCTGCATACTAATGAGCGATCCCCGGGAACAATCAAAACATTTAAGGTGAATAAGACCAAGCCAGACTCCTCGGCGCCAGCAGGAGCCAAGACAAAGGAAGGCCAACGGACACTCAGGGACCGCCCAGCGATCAGGGAACAACTCCAGTATTGGAGAAATCGATCCAAGTGATCGGAACGTAGTCCAATCACTTGGAACCAGGTACGGGTCCGCCCCGAACGGCGTGAAGCCCTCAAGTTCAAATCGGTCTTCTTGGCAGGGTCACTCAGCAACTTGAATCAACCCTTGAGAGTGAACTGCCTCAGCTGCCGCATCAACCAAGTAAGTCTCCAGTCAACGCACGCTACGAGATAGGCGCTCCTAACTACCAGTCCATACCAGCTTTTGAATCCTGCAGACTCAGATCGAATGAAAGGCCATTTGTTCCCCTGACCTGGTGGGCCAGTTCCGAAGCTAAGTACAGGCCTTTTAGTGAAAGAGAATAGTCTAGAAAGTAGAGTTTATGCACGAGTAGTGATTTACTGTGTATAATAAATGTGTTTTGATTTGAATCTTACTAATTGGTGTGTCGAGTTATTGATCAGTACTTGAACTTGAACTTTGTGGTGGTATCATAAAGATACCTGGCGACTCTAGAGCAAAGGTTATAGAAACAGAGCAAATTCAGTAAAGACCCAACGGGCAACGAATCAAGAGCCAACCAAAGTTAGCAACAAGAGCGAGAGAAAGAAAGTGAGAGAGACGAGAGAGAAACATAGAGGGAGAGAGATGGAATATGGTCACTCAAACCTGCTCTGCCATTTAATATCATGGCTTCCCTGCTCGATCCCCATATCCCTCGATTCCCTTTGTGCCTAAAATGAATCGATCTTTGTCTTGAATATTTTCAATCATGGAGCATCCAAAACCCTTGGGGTAGAGAATTCCAAAGGTTCACAACCCTTTGAGTAAATAAATGTCTCCTTGTATCACTCCCCTAATTCTGGGACTGTGGCCTCTAGTTCCAAACTTACCAGTCAATAATAATCTTTATCGGTGCTACAAGTAGGCTTACATTAACACTGCAATGAAGTTACTGTGGAAATACCCTAGTCGCCATACTCCGGCGCCTGTTCAGGTACACTGAGGGAGAATTCATAATTACAATTCACCGAACAAGCTCGTCTTTTGGGTCTTGTGGGAGGAAACCGGAGCACCAGGAGGAAACCCATGCAAACACGTAAAGAACATGCAGACTCCGCACAGACAGTGACCCAAGCCGGGAATCAAACCTGGGACCCTGGAGCTGTGAAGCAACAGTGCTAACCACTGTGCTACCATGCATCAAGTAACTCTCACCATCTACTCCATCAAGTCCTCACAGAAATGTATACATTTCAATCAGATCACCACTCATTGTCTATTAAGACTGGCCTATTTCACTCAGTGACTCCTGAAAGGATAACATTCTTGTCTCAGCCATGATCGAATTCAACATTTGAGATTGAGGAACTGGGATCTGAAATTAGTTTCTTAAACTTAAATAAAGGCAAATCAAGATATGGAGACAGTTAGCTACAGTGGACTGGGGAAATAGGTTCCAAGCTAAGATAGCAATTAAGCAGCAGACATTTTTGGGGGGGGTGGTGGCGACGTGCTCTGGGGACTCGGTTTCAAATCCACCATGGCAGCTGGAATCTCAATTCCATTAATAAATCTGGAATTAAAATCTCGTCCAATGGTGGAGATCTCGTCAACTGTCGTAAAAGCCCATCTGGTTCACTGTTGTCCTTTAGGGAATCAAATTTGCCATTCTTAACTGGTCTGGGCAACAATGTAGTTGGCTCTTAACAGTCCTCTGAAGTGCACCAAACACCAATGAAATCTTACATGTGAATAAGGTCGGACGGACCATGTGGCATCAACCGAGGTATCAGAAACAACAACAGCACATACAGCCCTGTCGACCCTGCAAAGTCCTCCTTACTAACATCCTGGGTCTTGTGCAAAAATTCAGAGAGCAATCCCACAGACTAGTCACGCAACAGCCCGACAGTCAAACTCACGGAATCATACTTTACAGAAAATTCCCCAGGCACCAGCATCTTGTCCCACTAGCAGGACACACACCCACTTGTGGTGGTGAGACATGGGACGCAGTGGGGAGGGAGTTTCCGTAGGAATCCTCAAAATCCACTCTGGACCTCATGAAGCCTCATGACATCAGATCAAATTTGAGCAGGTTCTACCACATCCAGTTATGAGTGGCACTGGACAATTAAACAAAATGTGAGGTGGCACAGTGGCTAGCACTGCTGCCTACGACGCTGAGGACCCGGGTCACTGTCTGTGTGGAGTTTGCACATTCTCCCCGTGTCTGCGTGGGTTTCACCCCCACAACCCAAAGATGTACAGGTTAGGTGAATTGGCCGTGCTAAATTGCCCCTTAAATTGGAAATAAACTATTGGGTAATCTAAATTTATGTTTAAAAAAAACAAAATGGGGGGATCCCCAGCACATCAGTGCAAAATGCTGAAACATTTGCAGCCACCTTCAGTCAAAAGAACAAGAGGTAAGCTGATAGAAGCATACAAAATCCTGAGGAGAGTTGACAGGGTGGATGTAGAAAGGATGTTTCCCCTTGTGGAAGAATCTGGAACTAAGGGCCATCCATTTAAAGCGGAGATGAGAATTATTTGCTGAGGGTTGTGAATCGCTGGAACTCTCTTCCTCAAATGGCAGTGGAAACAGAGACTTTGAATACTATTTAAGACTGAGACAGAGTAAGCGGTCAAAGATTGTCGGGGGCAGGCAGGAATGTGGAGTGGAGGTTACCAGCAGATTGGCCATAGAAGTTTACAGCATGGAAACAGGCCCTTCGGCCCAACCAGTCCATGCCGCCCAGTTTTTACCATTAAGCTAGTCCCAGTTGCCCGCACTTGGCCCATAACCCTCTATACCCATCTTACCCATGTAACTATCTAAATGTTTTTTAAAAGACACAATTGTACCCGCCTCTACTACTACCTCTGGCAGCCCATTCCAGACACTCACTACCCTCTGAGTGAAGAAATTGCCCCTCTGGGCCCTTCTGAATCTCTCCCCTCTCACCTTAAACCTATGCCCTCTAGTTTTAGACTCCCCTACCTTTGGGAAAAGATGTTGACTATCTACCTTATCTATGCCCCTCATTATTTTATAGACCTCTATAAGATCACCCCTAAGCCTCCTACGCTCCAAGGAAAAAAGGCCATGATTTATTGAATGGTGGAGCGGGTCCAGGGGACTGAGTGTCCTATTCCTGTTCTATGGTTGTATCCGAGTGACGAATGGATAAGCCTTCTCGGCCTCTTTTGGGGGGCCCCAGCATCACAGATTCCAATCTTCAGCCTATTCAGTTCATTCCATGCGATGTCAAGAAATGGCTGAAAGCCCCAACAACATTCTGGCAACAGCACTGAAAACTAGTGCTCCAGGTGGCAAGGTAGCACGAGAACTGGGTTCGATTCCAGCCTGGGTGGCTGTGTGGAGTTTGCACGTTTTCTCAGTGTCTGCGTGCGTCCCCTCTGGGTCCTCCTGTTTCCTCCTACAGTCTAAAGATGTGCAGATTAGATGGATGTGCCATGCTAAATTGCCCCTTAGTGGCCAACGGATGGATGGAGCTACTGAGAGGGTAGTGGAATGCTCTTTCGGAAGGTCGGTGCAAACGTCATTGGCCAAATGGCCTCCTTCTGCACTGTAGTGATTCTATGAATACACTGAACCCCTAGCCAAGTTGTTCCTGCACAGCTGCCCAACAATGTGGAAAACTGCCGAGGTCACCCAGCCAATTACCATCCCACCAGTCAATATTCAAACATCAGCAAAGTAATGTAAAGTATCATCGACAGTGCTATCAAGTGACACGGGCTTTACAATAACAGGCCCACTGACCCTCAGTATGGGTTCTGCAAGGGTCACTCAGTTCCTCACCTCATCAAGGAGGGCAAGTAAAACTGAAGTCAATGGGAATCGAGGGGAAACTCTCCACTGGTTGAAGTCATACCCAGAACAAAGGACGTCAGTTGGGATTGGCCAAGGTCAATCATCTCAGTCTCAGGACATCACTGCAGGAAGAGTTCCTCAGCGTTCCCCAAGTCCAGCCACCTGCAGCTGTTTCGTTCACGACCTTCCTTCCACCACAAGGTCAGAAGTGAGAATTTCCGTGGTTGACTGTACAATACTTAGCACTTTACATGATTCCTCAGTTACTCAAGTCGTCCCTATCCTTTAAGAGCAAGACCTGCAAGAATATTCAATATTGGGCTGACAAGTGGCAAGTAACATTCATGCCACAGAAGTGCCAGGCAAGGAGCATATTCAACAAGAAAGAATCGAACCTGTCTGAAAGAATTCAGACAGTACCATCTCTGAATTCTTCAACTATCAACATCCTGGGGGTTAGTATCGACCAGATGAACTGGATCAACCATATAAATACTGGGCTACAAGAGCAAGTCAGAGGCTGTAATTTCAGCAGACAGTAACCCACCTCCGGACTCCCGCCAAAGCCTGTCCACTATCTACAAGGTACAAGTCAGGAGTGTTATGTAATACTCTCCACTTGCCCAGATGAATGCTCCAACAACAATCAAGAAGCTCAACACCACCCAGGGCAAAGCAGCCCGTTTGATTGGCAACCCATCCATCACAATAATTATTAAACCCCTCCACCGTTGTTGCACATTTTGCACCATCTTCAAGATACACTTCAGCAACTCAGCACGGTTCCTTCGGCAGCACTTCCAAACACATGATCAACTATCATCAAGAAGGACAGGAGCGGGACCACCAAACAATGTGCATACGTTTTGGGCATGTCCGAGGTTGAGGAATTTTTGGATGTAATGTTAAAGATTTTGGAGGCAGAGGTAGCTCTGGAGGTGGCAATATTTGGAGTGTCGGAGGATCCAGAAGTACAGGTGAGGAGAGAGGCCGACGTATCCCTGATAGCCCAGAGGTGGGGGTAATGGAGAGGAACTTGGCAGAGTTCCAGCATTTGGAAAAACTTAAGTGTGCCATTCGAGGGGTGGAGAAGCGTTCACCTTGAGGTGGAAGCTGTTTATCAACTTTTTTTAAGGAATATTGAGTCGTCAGCAGGGTGGGGGGTAATTCTTTGTTGGAGGGGGACATGATAAGTTGGAAAAGGGAAGCAGGAACCATGGTGGCAGAGTGGTGGGAGAGAGCCGTTGTGTGTGCGGGGGTTGGGGGGGGGGGGGGGGGGGGGGGGGGTTGGTGGAGACGTAGGGAGAGGGGATTTTTTGTTACCTGTTGCCAAGGTTGTCTTTTGTAGGGCAAGGGCAACAGCTATCTGGGACCCCACCACCTGCAAGCTCCCCACCACGCCACACATCATGGTGATTTGGAAACATATCACAATTCCTTCACTGTTGCCAAGTCAAAATCCTGGGACTCCCTTCCTAACATCACTGTGGGTGCCCCTACTCCTCTTTGACTGCAGCAGTTCACGATTGCGGCTCACCACCTTCTCAAGGGCAATTGGACATGGGCAATAAATGCTTACCAACCAGCGAAGCCCACATCCCCAGAACAAAAAAAAAGACAATGAAAGAAGAAAGTAGCTATAGTAAATGTTGGTCCTTTAGAGGATGAAACTGAGGAATTAGTAATGGTACACAAAGAAATGGCATAAACTTCTGATTAATATTTTCTATCTTTCTTCACGGTAGAAAATGCAAATAGCATCAAAAGAATAGGATAAAAATCAGGGTGCAAAAATCAATTATCACAAGAGAGAAAGTGCCGGGTAAGCTAATGGGACAAAAGGCTGACACGTCCCTTGGGCCTGAACGCCTGCATTTTAGAGTTTTCTTCACGAGGGTGGTGACTCTTTGGAATTCTCTACCCCCAGGGGCTGTGGAAGCTCAATCATTGAGCTGGTTCAAGACAGAAATGGATACATTTCTGGAGACTAATGACATCAAAGCATTTGGGGATACCACAGGAAAGTGGTCTTGATATAGACGATAAGTCATGATCCAATTAAATGGTGGAACAGGCTTGATGGGCTTAATGGCCTATTTATGCTCCTATGTTCCTCAATGAAATGTCTGCAGAGATAGTGGGTGCATTGGTTGTAATCTTCCAAAATTCCTTGGACTCTGGGCAGGTCCCAGTGGATTGAAAAACCACAAATGTCACACTTCTGTTCAAGAAAGGAAGGACAGAAAGTAGGAAACTATAGGCATTTTAGCCTAACATCTGTCACTGGGAAAATGCCAGTCACCCAGCATGAGATGGTGTTGTGGCACAGTGCATCGCATCCCTGCCCCAAGCTGGAAGCTCTGGGCCAAGTCCCACTGACGAACATGGCGGCCAAGGATTGAGCATTTATAATGCAGCCAACAGTTTAAGTATCAACTTGTATATCCTTCCAAAACACACACTGGGAAGCGATAAAAGGTGGAGTCAGCCATTTGATGCCTCTACCCATAGCTCAACGCTACAACATGATGCCACAATAACTCTTATGTCGTGGTGGTAGGGAGAACTAGTTGGCTGGATGACCGGTGAGGATCAAAACGGTTTCAATTCAATTCCCCTTCTGGTTAGGGTGGGCTCAGCACCTGCCTCACTGGTGGTGGGGATCATGGTGCTGGGGGTCTCTTTTGGACAAACAACACATTTGGACATAAGCAAAACATTTAGAATATGATAAAACCATGCTGACACTGCTTGATTGGATGAAAGGGAAATCATCTTTGACAAATTTATCAGAGCTCTTTGAGGAAATAACAAGCACAATGGATAAAGAAGGACCGGTAGATACGGTATATGTGGATTTCCAAAATACATTAATTAAGGTAACACATAAAAGGTTACAAAAACGGGCAATTGGAGAAAACATTGCTGTGATATAGAGAAAGGGCCAGGGAATGGAATAAACTGGACTGTTCTTTGAAAGAACAGGTGTAGATATACGATAGATAGGTTAAGTGACCAGAAATTTAGGAGTATAATGTGTGAAAATGTGACGTTGCCCACTTTGGTGGGAAGAATAGAAAGGCAGAGCATTATTTAAAGAGAGAAAGACTGCAGAAGGCGGTCTGGGTAAGCTTGCACATGAAGTACAAAATGCCAGCAAGTAATTAGGAAGACACATGGAACTCTGGCCTTATGCAAGTGAGATGGAGTACCTTGTTACAACAGCACAGGGCATTGGCAAGACCAAACCAAGAGGACTGTGAACACTTTTGGTCACCTTATTTAACAAGAGATGCGCTTGGATTGGAAGCAGTTCAGAGAAGATTCACCAGATTGCTTTCTGGGATGAAAGGGTTGTCTAATGAGGAAAGGTTGAGCAGAATGGACCCATTCTCATTGTTTTTTATAAGTACAAGAGGTGATCTGATTGAATCAAATAAGATCCAAGCGGTTTGACAGGATGGATACCTACAGGATGTTTCCTCCCATGGAAGAACTGAGAATGGCAAGCCACAGTTTAAAGCTAAGGGGTCTCCCATTTCAGATGGAGTTGAGGAGAACTTTCTTCATTAATATTTAAAATTCACAATCCAAGAGTGCAGTGGGAGGCTGGGTCATTGGCGGAGTTCCACACATTTTGGATTGACAAGAGAGTCAAAAGTTATTGCAGACAGGGGCAGCACGGTGACACAGTGGGTTAGCCCTGCTGCCTCACGGCGCCGAGGTCCCAGGTTCGATCCCGGCTCTGGGTCACTGTCCGTGTGGAGTTTGCACATTCTCCCCCTGTCTGCATGGGTTTTGCCCCCACAACCCAAAAGATGTGCAGGGTAGGTGGATTGGCCACGCTAAATTGCCCCTTAATTAGAAAAAATGAATTTTTAAAAAGACAAAAAAAGTTATTACAGACAGGAAGTGGAATTAAAGCAATCAGCCATGTTCTCATTGAATGGTGGAACAGGCTAGAGGGGCCAAACAGCCATCTCCTGCTCTTATTTCTTGTACTATGTTCCAGTTGGGGCTGTTTAGCACACTGGGCTAAATCGTTGGCTTTGAAAGCAGACCAAGGCAGGCCAGCAGCACGGTTCAATTCCTGTGACAGCCTCCCCGAAAAGGCGCCGGAATGTGGCGACTCGGGGCTTTTCACAGTAACTTCATTGAAGCCTACTTGTGACAATAAGCGATTTTCATTTCATTTCATTCAATTGGCTGCAGCTTCCTGAAGGTAACTTCTTGGGCAAGGACACAAAACCTACACACAGAACTCCCTGGTGCATTCTCAAAGTCCTATGTGTGTAATCCAACAGTGGAAATTATCCTGCAATACACCACAAAAGAGCAGAAAGAGCAGTACTTACTCCAAATCAGAAATTCAGCCACACACTCAGCATTTGGTGCTAACTGGCTGCTCAATACTCAGAAGCCAGACAGAAAAAAAAAGACAGTTTCCCGATGTCAGCCAAGGCTATCTGAACCAAGGAGAGAGGTTTCCTTGTGCCTTGGCAGCCCCCAAAACAAGAGCACATCAATAACTATCACCTCAAAACACATGAAGTCCAAGGGCAGCATGGTAGCACAAGTGGATAGCACTGTGGCTTCACAGCGCCGGGGTCCCAGGTTCGATTCCCCGCTTGTGTCACAGTCTGTGTGGAGTCTGCATGTTCGTCCCGTGTCTGCGTGGGTTTCCTCCGGGTGCTCTGGTTTCCTCCCACAGTCCAAAGATGTGCAGGTTGGGTGGATGGAACATGCTAAATTGCCCTTAGTGTCCAAAAAGGTTAGGAGGGTTTATTGGGTTGTGGGGATAAGGTGTAAGTGTGTCGGTGCAGACTCGATGGGCCAAATGGCCTCCTTCTGCACTGTAAGTATCTATGACTCAAATAGTCTTTACGGTAAATTAATTACCAAAATAATTGACAAGGGACAACATGGTGGCGCAGTAGTTAGCACTGCTGCCACACGGCAGCGAGGACCCAGGTTCGATCCCAGCCTGTGTGGAGTTTGCACATTCTCCCCTTGTCTGCGTGGGTCTCAACCCCACAACCCAAACATGTGCAGGGAAGGCACACTGGCCACACTAAATTGGCCCTCAATAATAAAAAGAAATTTAAAACGTTGTCAGGCAAGCGATTTTAGGTAAATTGAATGAATGGGGTGTTTTTCATACAATTTACAGTGCAGGAGGCCGCCATCGGGTCTGCACCGGCTCTTGGAAAGAGCACTCTACCCAAGGTCAACACCTCCACCCTATCCCCAACACTAAGGGCAATTTTGGACACTAAGGGCAATTTAGCATGGCCAATCCACCTAACCTGCACATCATTGAACTGTGGGAGGAAACCGGAGCACCCGGAGGAAACCCACGCACACATGGGGAGGATGTGCAGACTCTGCACAGACAGTGACCCAAGCCGGAATCGAACCTGGGATCCTGGAGTTGTGAAGCAATTGTGCTATCCACAATGCTACCGTGCTGCCCCAATTTTAATCTGACAATTGTGGGAAAGTTTGCAAAACTGAGTTTACCAGGAACCTTTGCAAGACGGCTATATGTTCAGACCTCTAGGGTCACACTGCATGCACAGCTTAACAAATATATATTCGCTCCAATGATTTATTTTAAAAAACATTTTCTGGTGAGGGCGGCAGTGTTTGCTGCGGGGTTGGCTGACAGTTCAGAATTTTGGACAAGGGATCACCCAAGAGTGTCAATATTAGCAAGTGCAGACCAAAATAAGGTGTCCACAGGTGATTTGATTTAACATTATGATTGGGTTTGACAGGGGAGACACGAGATGTTCACCCCTTTTGGGGAAGTCCAAAATTTGGGGTCATAAATATAAGATTGTCACTAAAATCCAACAGGGTGTAAAGGAGAAACTTCTTTACCCAGGGAGTGGTGAGAATTTGGAAAGCACTCCCACAGGGCACACAAGAGGTGGGTAAGAATGTAAGAAATAGCAGTGAACTAGGTGCCCCCTTGAACCTGCTCCAAATCAGAAACGATCATGGCTGATCTTCCGCCTCAATTCCACTTTCCTGAAAGCTCCCCATATCCATTCATACCCTGAGGGATTAAAAGTCTACCAATCTCATTCTTAAATAGATTCAATGTTGGAGCATCTACAAATGTCTGGTCAGTTAAGTCCGAAGAAGGGGTTAGCACTGCTGCCTCACAGAGCCAGAGACCCGGGTTCGATTCCAACCTTGGGTGACTGTGTGTGTGAAGTTTGCACGTTCTCCCCATGTGTGCGTGGCTTTCCTCCTCCGGATTCTCCGGTTTCCTCCCACAGTCCAAAGATGTGCAGGTTACGTGGATTGGTCGTGCTACATTGTCCCTTAGTGGCCAAATGGTTAGGTGGGGCTACCGGTTGCGGGGATAGGGCAAGGGAATAGGCCACGGGTCGACGGGCCAAATGGCCTCCTGTTGCACTGTACGAATTCTATGATTCACATCAATTTGAGTGAAGAAATTTCTCCTCATCTCAATCCGAATGGTTTGGCCCCCATCTCCAGAGGCTGTGCCCATGTTCTAGGTTCTGCAGACTGAGGAAATAATCGCTCAGTTTTTTTTTATTCCTTCATGGGGTGTGGATGTCGCTATTGCCCATCCCAGAGAGCATTCAACAGTGAACATTTAGTTGACTCCGTCAACTACACGGTCTGCTTTTTCAAGCCCCTGCTGAATCCTGCACAATGAAATTGGAACACCTCTCATTCTTCTAAACTCCAAGAGAATATAAATATCAGTCTAATTTCCTCAACCTCTCATCCTGAAACAATCATCTCAA
The DNA here is from genome assembly GCF_047496885.1 of Scyliorhinus torazame. NCBI lineage: Eukaryota > Metazoa > Chordata > Chondrichthyes > Carcharhiniformes > Scyliorhinidae > Scyliorhinus > Scyliorhinus torazame. The sequence continues at coordinate 6,663,495 of NC_092716.1, read as the reverse complement.
CCGAAGAACCAATCTAGTGAACCTTTGCTGTGCCACTTCAAGGTAAGAAGATATTTCCTTCATATGCATTTGGGGCAGCACGGTAGCACAAGTGGCTTCATAGCGCCAGAGTCCCAGGTTCGATTCCCTGCTGGGACACTGTGCAGAGTCTGCACGTTCTCCCCGTATCTGCGTGGGTTTCCTCCGGGTGCTCCGGTTGCCTCCCACAGTCCAAAGACGTGCAGGTTAGGTGGATTGGCCATGCTAAATTGCCCTTCGTATCCAAAAGGGTTAGGAGGGGATATTGGGTTACGGGGATAGGGTAGAAATGAGGGCTTAAGCGGGTCGGTACAGACTCGATGGGCCGAATGGGCACTATATGTTCTATATTAAGAGGAAGTGCACATCACAGAAGAACAGAAGGATATGTTGATAGAGCTGAAGTAGAGCGGGAGGAGATTGGTGTGGGATTTAAATATTAGCCAACTTAGACCAGTTGGGGCAAATGGTTTATTTCGCTGCTTTCAATTGTACACAATTTCGTTGAGAAAACAGTTAAAGAGACACATGGATCCTGGGCTAAGTAGAAGCATATGTAAGGGTACAAAAGTAAAAATGTTTTGCTGAACTTATATAAAGCACTGGTTCCGCTCAACTGAAGTATTGTGCCCATTTCTGGGTACCGGACCTTCGGAAGGCTTTCGATAGAATGCAGCAAAGATTTATGACAATGAAGGCCCTTATTCCTGGCAACAGTTTGGAGGAGTGATTACCAAAGCCCATGTGAATCTTCATTTCGAGAAAAGACGGCGAAGTGGAATTTGATAAAGCTGTTCAATGTCATGATGCATCTGTACGGGGTGGGACAATAGTTAACACTACTGCTTCACAGCGCCAGTGACCGGGGTTCAATTCCGGCCTCGGATGATGCATGTGTGGAGGTTGCACTTTCTCCCCGTGTCAGTGCGGGTTTCCTCCGGGTGCTCTGGTTTCCTCCCACAGTCCAAAAATGCACAGGTTAAGTGGGGTTATGGGGATAGGGCGGGGAGTGGGCCTAGGTAGGGTGCTCTTCTAAAAGGTCAGAGTGGATCCGATAGGCCGAATGGTCTCCTTCGGCAATGTTGGGAAAAGCAATGAGAGAGCAGCACGGTAGCACAGTGGGTAGCAGTGTTGCGTCACAGCTCCAGGGTCTTCCTCCCACAAATCCTGAAAGACGCGCTGTCAGGTGAATTGGGTATTCTGAATTCTCCCTCTGTGTACCCGGACTGGCGCCAGAATGTAGGGGCTTTTCACAGTAACTTCATTGCAGTGTTAGTGTAAGCCTACTTGTGATAATAAAGATTATTAACTAGAGGACATTTAAGGCGATTGGCAGAAGAACAAACAGTGACAGAAGGATTTTCTTTCCAAAAACGCAGCAAATGGCTATGACCTGGAATGCATTTCTAGTAAGGATGGTGGAAGCAATTTCAATCATGGCTTTCAAAGGGACAAATTCTGCAAGGGAATTGGGACCAAATAAATTGCTCTTGCAGAGAGCCAGCACAGGCTCGAAGGGCAGAGTATCATCCTTCTGAGATTCTATAACTCGTACAGTAGTGTGTGGGATGCCCACTGCAAATAGATAATCAGCAGTTTCTATCTCCAACAGACCCTAAGTTAGGTCTTTAAAGAAAGCCTTCTTGGAGGGGACACATTACGTGCAATAGTTTACAAAAACAAACAAAAATCTTACCAATTTAGGGCCCCAGCGTAAAAATATATTAAAGCTCCCCTGTTTAGTACATTGGAAGACTATCACTATTGAATGAAATCCTCTCAGCATAAAAAACAGATGGCAGGTGGCTATTTAACCCAAGTAATCAAACAGTGCACTCTAATTCCATCGATCCATCATAGATCCAAGTTATTTTTTTTGCAAACTAATACTGCCCAAGAAAACGCCTTTGCCATCGAACATCTGCACAGATTAAGTTATAAGGCGATTACTTTTTGGGAAACAAAGGGCAAGTGAAGAAAGAGAGAGGCTTGCCAATAATCAAGACAAAAATAACTTGAGACAAAAAACGTTCTACGTGCAGGGTACAACTTCAGAGTAATCCAAGTGATAACCAACTCCAAATAGCACCTTGGACATTGCCACATGTATCACCGGACAAATAAATACAAGTAATGTAAATTAACACTTAAGAACTTTGTATGCCCAGAGATCACAACACAGTTGTTTTGAAAAGAAGGCTCCAATGTTTATGCTGCAAAAAAACACAATGAAAGGAGGGTCGAAAACCACCAAGAGGGAGACCCCCCCTTGGGGACAATGAATGGCAGAGTAACGGCGTGTTTGTTTTTAAACCAACAAATGGGATAGGTTCAGAAGGCATTATTTTCGAAACTGAAGAGTTTAAATAAAGGAAGAGTGAAGAGATGTTTTAAATATATGTTTGTGGTGATGTGGAGAACAGGTTGTCTGGAAACACACCCCAATACCCCCACCACCCAACTTCTTCATCGCACCAAATCGAGAGCGTCCACCCTGTTTTTATTTGGGCAAATTTAAGGCTTGCTCCAAGTCAGGCAGCAGTAAAAATTACACATCTGGCTGAAAGGTGATTGAAGACACACTGGGGAGGACAGCAGCTTCTTGTTCACAAACCCCGCCATTTTAAATCGGTTTAAAACCCGAATAACCCGCTGGGGGTGGAAGGAACTCGCCTTCCTGCCACATAGCAAAGAATGTGAGGGGTTGTTGTAAAAAAAGGGGGGTTTATTGAGATCAGGGGGTGGTGTCGCTAGGCCCGGCGCCTACTCCCCCGGCTCTGCGCCATTTACCTTTGGCTAAAGCGACAGTGGAGTTCTCGGTGTCGATGGTGTACAGAATCCCCTCGTATCGGATCTCCGCCTTGGAGATCAGGCTGATTTTACTGCCGATGTAAGGAGTGCCCCCACTCATGGTGCTCGCCGTGCCGCACCCGGCACTCGACCAGCAGCCTGCACCGCGGATGGAGGCGGATTGTCTCCGCGTCTGTGCCGTTCCGCCGCGGCCTCCCTCCGGCTCAGTGACGTTCACTCAGGCAGCAGCCAACATGGCTGCCGTCAACTTCCAGCAGCAGCAGCAGCAGGCCCTGCCCCCACTCAGACTGCCTCCCTCCACTCTGCCTGCCTCCCCCCTCACTGCCCCCACTCAGACTGCCTCCCCCCTCACTGCCCCCACTCAGCCTGCCTCCCCCCTCACTGCCCCCACTCAGCCTGCCTCCCTCCACTCAGCCTGCCTCCCTCCTCACTGCCTCCACTCAGCCTGCCTCCCTCCACACTTTGCGGGGGGCAAGGTTTAGTGGAGATGTACGAGGCAAGTTTTTTTTACACAGAGGGTGGTGGGTGCCTGGAACTCGCTGCCGGAGGAGGTGGTGGAAGCAGGGACGATAGTGACATTTAAGGGGCATCTTGACAAATACATGAATAGGATGGGAATAGAGGGATACAGACCCAGGAAGTGTAGAAGATTGTAGTTTAGTCGGGCAGCATGGTCGGCACGGGCTTGGAGGGCCGAAGGGCCTGTTCCTGTGCTGTACTTTTCTTTGTTCCCTATCCTGAAGACAGCCTTGGATATTAAAAACACTGCCAGACCAGTTAAGACAAATGGAAAGGTCAAACCAGGTGCAAAATTAGGCATTGTGGAGAAGCAAATTCTTAAAATACACAGTAGCATCAGACTTAAATAAGAAAACAGAGGCTGAACAAGTGAATGCACTGTTATATTCGGTAGGTCCAATAGCCAATGACGTAATTACCAGGTAAGGAATAAATGAATGTTCTGATAACTTTGAAGAGGCTTGCTTCAAAATTTAACAAAAGCCCAGGGAACCTGTGGACTCTTTCATGAGTAATACAGATTGGCTGAAGGTGGTGATGATGGTGGCTCCAAGTCGGAGTTCAATAGAGAATTGATAGCAGTGGGAGTGGCTGATGGTACTATCTTGGATGTATTCCAATCTAAAGAAGATCTTACTTTGGATTGAGCCATCCAAATCGTCAATCAGATATCCGCCAGCAAAACCGATCCATTTTGTGTGGTGATGTTGGCCCATGGTCCAGAGCAACCCCAACATACCAGCTCATAAAGCAACAAATACCCCAGCAAAACACAAGATGGTGGCAGACCATGTCAGCACTGTGACGCTGAAAGACCTCACAGGCATGAGTGTTAGACGTTTTAGTTGCTGTGATATGAAGAGTCTAACGCTCTGTTCCTTTTTCACCAACATATTTATTTTATTTCATTCCAACAGACTTTGCACAAAACTCTAACTACACATCACCTGACAGAGGCCACCTGAAGCCCCTTTACATATCAGTGTCAATTAATGGATACTTAACATAAATGCGACAACTAATTGCAATGTCACTTAACCCATTACTTAACAGGCTCCCCTTCCTTGGAGCAAAAAATTAATTAGGTGAAAATAAAATTTCAAGAAACTCAAAAACACACACATGATTTCCCCCCACTTTTTTTCAGTTTTTTTTTGTTTGGACGAGAAAGAAAAAAAAGTCACAGAAACAAGTGCCCTTCATTAACAATATCCCAAAAGTTTCTGTGAACTCGCCCCTCTTTTCGTAAAACACTCTGACAGTTGATAGCTACTGTCGACCCATTTAATTTTTGTTATTTCCCCTCTGTCCAACATCTGCTTCAGACTTGCGATGTCTATCCGTAACCTCTTTTCATTGACACTTTTTGTAGAGTGCACATTTTCCCACAGGGATTTATTGTCAATGTGACAGTCAATAGGTATATTACCACTTCCGGGTGCGGCTATGCAGAGCTAGGTCGCATATTCGGCAGCTCCCGCTTGGAACGGACTTTTGGGCTCTTTACAGGGCCCCCACAGCATTTGTTTGGCATTTCCCGGTGTGGGAAGAAGACTGCAGCATTCCCCTGACAGTGTCCCCCAGGAATGTTATGTCTTTTGGCTACCAGACCCGGCAGAAACAGTAAAAGATTTGGCTGTAACTGCAGGGAAGAGAGGGGCCTCTTCCAGCATGCAGGCGGGGGAAGGGCAAGCTTAAAGCTGCAAGCTGACTTGAGGGCCTCTTTAAAGGTGAATTCTAGCAGCAGAGGGAACAACTGTGAAAAGATCTCACCAAGGCCATTGAAGAAGCGGGGACGAGGCTTCCGGTGGCGGCCATGGAGGAGTAGGTCGCGCATTCGGCAGCTCCCGTCTGGAACGGACTCTCAGACCTTTTTCAGGAGTTTCCACAGACTTTTTGGGGCAGATTGGTGAAGTGAACACTGCCAAAAGGATTCCCTCTCGACTTCCGGTTGCGGCTATGCGGAGCTAAGTCGCACATTCGGTGGCTCCCGCAAAAACGGACTTTTGGGCTCTTTTCAGGGCCCCCCAAGGGGACTTTTTCGACGTTTCCCGGTGTGGGAAGGAGTTAATAATAGCTCCCCGTCAGTATATGGCTTTAACTAGGAGCGGGGTGACAAAAAAGGTGGTGGTGGACCAGAAGAAGGGAGGGAAGAAGGACAAAATGGCAGCGGGCGGAGACCAGGCAGCGTGGAGGCAGTGGGCGGAGGAGCAACAGGAGGGTATCCAGCGCTGCCTCAGAGAGATTAAAACGGACCTGCTAGAGCCGATGAAGGCTTCTATTGATAAGCTGCTGGAGACACAGACGGCCAAGAGGTGGTGATCCGAGAGCGTCGACAAAACATCTCTGACAATGAGGGCGAGATCTTAGGCCTGGCGGTAAAGGTGGAGGCGCACGAGGCGCTCCACAAGAAATGGCAGGAGCGGTTCGAGGAGATGGAGAATCGGTCGAGGCGGAAGAATCTGCGGATTCTGGGCTTCCCGGAGGGGCTGGAGGGGCCGGACGTGGGGGCCTATGTGGTCACCATGTTGAACTCGCTGATAGGAGCGGGGTCCTTCCAGGGGCCCCTGGAGCTGGAAGGGGCCCATAGAGTGTTGGCGAGGAGGCCCAAGGCTAACGAGCCTCCGCGGGCGGTGCTGGTGCGGTTCCATCGGTTTGTCGATCGGGAGTGTGTGCTCAGGTGGGCTAAGAAGGAGAGGAGCAGCAGGTGGGAGAACGTGGAGGTTCGGATATATCAGGACTGGAGTGCAGAGGTGGCGAAGAGGAGGGTCGGGTACAATCGAGCGAAGGCGGTGCTGCACAGGAAGGGGGTGAAGTTTGGCATGTTGCAGCCGGCGCGACTGTGGGTTACCTACAAGGACCGGCACCATTATTCTGAGTCTCCGGAGGCGGCGGGGGCCTTTGTTCAGGCCGAGAAGCTGGACACAGACTGAGGGTCGGGGTGGGCGATTGGGGACTGCGGTGGATATGTTATGCCTATTTTTGGTTCGGAGTGGGGGCCTTTGCATTGTTTTGGGTTTCTTTTTCTCTGTGTTTTTCTCTTTCGGGTTGGGGAAGGTGGATGGGGCGGGTTGGGCACTGTTTTGGTTGGTGGCGGGGCCTGGTAGGTGGAGAGCACGGGCTTTTTTCCCGCGCCGAAGACTGGGGGGGGGGGGGGGGTGCCAGGGCGGGGAAGCGAGGATTGTTTCCCATGCTTAGAACGGAGGGGGGAGGGGGAGAGCCTGTGGATGGAGAGCGGGAGAGGAGGGTGTGCCACACAATGGGAGGAGTCGAAGGGGAGGCGGGAGTGGCCGGGGTCAGCAGGAGTCAGCTGACTTGCGGACGTGCAATGGGGGGAGTGAACCAGCTAGGATGGGTCCTGGGGGGGGGGGGGGGGGGGGGCGGGTGGAATCGAGTTGCTGCTGCTAAGGCCAAGGAGGAGCTGGAGCGAGTGGGGGGGGGGGGGTCGAATCGGGGGTATGCCGCTGTGGGAGTGGGCCGAGTGTGGGATGCGGGCGCGTGGCTGGCCGAGGAGGGGTCATGGCTAGTCGGCGGGGGAGGGGGGCGGGTACTCCCCTGATCCAGCTGATAACCTGGAATGTGAGGGGACTGAATGGTCCGGTTAAGCAGGCCCGCGTGTTCGCGCACCTGAATGGGCAGCACGGTAGCATTGTGGATAGCACAATTGCTTCACAGCTCCAGGGTCCCAGGCTCGATTCCGGCTTGGGTCACTGTCTGTGTGGAGTCTGCACATCCTCCCCGTGTGTGCGTGGGTTTCCTCCTGGTGCTCCGGTTTCCTCCCACAGTCCAAAGATGTGCAGGTTAGGTGGATTGGCCATGATAAATTGCCCTTCGTGTCCAAAATTGCCCTTAGTGTTGGGTGGGGTTACTGGGTTATGGGGATAGGGTGGAGGTGTTGACCTTGGGTAGGGTGCTCTTTCCAAGAGCCGGTGCAGACTCGATGGGCCGAATGTCCTCCTTCTGCACTGTAAATTCTACGATAATCTATGATAATCTATGAAGGGGCTCAAGGCGGATGTGGTTATGCCCCAGGAGATACACCTGAAGGTGGCAGACCAGGTAAGACTAAGGAAAGGGTGGGTAGGTCAGGTGTTTCACTCAGGGCTAGATGCCAAAAATCGAGGGGTGGCGATCTTGGTGGGAAAGAAGGTGTCATTCGAGGCGTTGAGCATTGTGGCAGATAATGGCGGTAGGTACGTAATGGTAAGTGGTAAGTTGCAGGGAGAGAGGGTGGTACTGGTCAATGTGTACGCTCCGAACTGGGATGATGCGGGTTTTATGCGGCGTATGTTGGGTCGGATCCCAGACTTGGAAGTGGGGGGCCTGATAATCGGGGGAGACTTTAACACGGTGTTGGATCCGGCACTGGATCGCTCCAGCTCTAGGACGGGTAGGAAGCCGGCTGTGGCTAGAGTGCTGAGGGGGTTTATGGGCCAGATTGGAGGGGTGGACACTTGGAGATTTGCAAGACCGGGGGCTAGGGAATTTTCATTCTTCTCACATGTCCATAAGGCTTATTCTCAAATTGACTTTTTCATTTTGAGTAGGGCGCTGATAGCGAGAGTAGAGGATACCGAGTATTCGGCAATAGCCATTTCGGACCACGCCCCGCATTGGGTGGACTTGGAGATGGGGGAGGAGAGGGACCAGCGCCCGCTGTGGCGCTTGGAGGTGGGGCTGTTGGCGGACGAGGAGGTGAGCGAGCGGGTCCGAGGAAGTATAGAGAGGTACTTGGAGACCAAAGACAACGGGGAGGTCCAAGTGGGGATGGTATGGGAGGCACTGAAGGCGGTGGTGAGGGGAGAGCTGATTTCCATCAGGGCCCACAAGGAGCGGAGGGAGCGGGGGGAGAGGGAGAGGCTGGTGGGGGAGATGGTGAGGGTAGACAGGAGGTATGTGGAAGAGCCTGAGGAAGGATTGTTGAGGAAGAGGCGCAGCCTCCAGGCCGAATTCGACCTGGTGACCACCAGGAAGGCGGAGGTGCAGTGGAGGAATGCCCAGGGGGCGGTCTACGAGTCTGGGGAAAAGGCAAGCCGGATGCTGGCGCATCAGCTTCGGAAGCGGGACACAGGTAGGGAGATCGGGGGAGTTAAGGACCGGGGAGGGAGCGTGGTGTGGATTGGGGTTGGCATCAATGGGGTCTTCAGGGACTTCTACGAGGAATTGTACCGATCCGAGCCCCCACGGGAGGAGGGAGGGATGGGCCGTTTCCTGGACCAATTGAGGTTTCCAAAGGTGGAAGAGAGACTGGTGGCGGGACTGGGGACCCTGATTGGGCTGGAGGAGCTGATCAAAGGGATAGGAAGCATGCAGGCGGGGAAGGCACCGGGGCCGGACGGTTTCCCGGTCGAGTTCTATAAAAAATATATGGACCTGTTGGGCCCGCTGTTAGTTAGGACCTTTAATGAGGCAAGGGAAGGGGGGGCTTTACCCCCGACGATGTCCCGGGCACTGATCTCCTTGATCCTGAAGCGGGACAAGGATCCCCCGCAATGTGGGTCTTCCAGACTGATTTCCTTGCTAAACATAGATGCCAAGGTGCTGGTGAAGGTCTTAGCCACGAGGATTGAGGATTGTGTTCCGCAGATCATCCATGAAGACCAGACGGGGTTTGTGAAGGGGAGACAGTTGAACGCGAATGTGCAGAGGCTTTTGAACGTTATCATGATGCCGGCGAGGGAGGGGGAGGCGGAGATAGTGGTGGCGATGGACGCTGAGAAAGCCTTCGATAGGGTAGAGTGGGAGTACCTGTGGGAGGTTCTGAAGAGGTTCGGGTTTGGGGAGTGGTTTGTCAGGTGGGTTAGGCTGTTGTATGAGGTCCCGATGGAGAGTGTGGCCACAAATAGGAGGAGGTCCAAGGACCTTCGGTTGCACCGAGGGACGAGACAGGGGTGTCCCCTGTCCCCCCTGCTCTTCGCACTGGTGATTGAACCCCTGGCTATGGCACTGAGAGAGTCGAGGAACTGGACGGGGTTGGTGCAGGGTGCGGAGAAGCATAGGGTGTTGCTTTATGCGGACGACCTGCTGCTGTATGTGGCAGAGGAATGCCAGAGGTAATGAGGATCCTGAGGGAATTCGGGGACTTTTCGGGGTACAAGCACAATATGGGGAAGAGCGATCTGTTCGTAGTTCAGCTGGGTGACCAGGAGAGGGGGATTGGCGAGCTCCCACTAAAAAGAGCGGAGAGGAGCTTCAGATATTTGGGGGTCCAGGTGGCCAGGAGTTGGGGGGCCCTGCATAGGCTTAACTTTAGAAGGCTGGTGGAGCAAATGGAGGAGGAGTTCAAGAGGTGGGACGCGTTGCCGCTGTCCTTGGTGGGTAGAGTGCAGTCAATCAAAATGACGGTGCTCCCAAGGTTTTTGTTCCTGTTCCAGTGCCTCTCCGTGTTTATCCCGAAGGCTTTTTTCAGGCGGGTTAACAGGAGTATAATGGGGTTTGTGTGGGCGCGAGGGACTCCGAGGGTGAGAAGGGTGTTCCTGGAGCGGAGTAGAGATAGGGGGGTGCTGGCGCTACCCAACCTCTGTGGGTACTACTGGGCCGCCAATGTGGCGATGGTGCGCAAGTGGGTGATGGAGGGGGAGTGGGCTGCATGGAAGAGGCTGGAGACGGTGTCCTGTGTGGGTACGAGTCTGGGGGCGCTGGCAACGGCGCTGCTGCCGCTCCCTCCAAGGAGGTATACCACGAGCCCGGCGGTGGTGGCGGCCCTCAAAATTTGGGGGCAGTGGAGGCGGCACAGGGGGGAAGTTGGGGCCTCGGCGTGGACCCTGATACGGGGAAACGACCGGTTCGCCCCAGGAAAAACAGGTGGAGGGTTTTCGGGGTGGCACAGGGCAGGGATTCGAAAGTTGGGGGACCTGTTTGTGGACGGGAAGTTCGCGAACTTGGGTGAGCTGGAGAAGTACGGGCCCCCCCCGGGGAACACCTTCAGGTACTTACAGGTAAGGGCGTTTGCCAGACGGCAGGTGGTGGAATTCCCGTGGCTACTGCCGCACACAGTACAGGACAGGGTGCTCTCGGGGGGGTGGTTGGATGTGGGTAAGATCTCGGAAACTTACCAGGTGATGCAGGAGGAGGAGGAGGCCTCGGTGGTGGAGTTGAAAGGTAAGTGGGAGGAGGAGTTGGGAGAGGAGATCGAAGAGGGGACGTGGGCAGATGCCCTAGGGAGGGTGAACTCTTCCTCTTCATGCGCGAGGCTCAGACTCATACAGTTTAAGGTGCTGCACAGGGCACACATGACCGGGACAAGGATGAGCCGGTTCTTTGGGGGTGAGGACAGGTGTGTTAGGTGCTCAGGGAGCCCAGCAAATCACACCCATATGTTCTGGGCATGCCCAGCGCTGGAGGAATTTTGGAAGGGCATAGCGAGGACGGCGTCGAGGGTGGTAAGATCCAGGGTCAGACCCGGCTGGGGGCTCGCAATATTTGGGGTGGCAGAGGAGCCAGGAGTGCAGGAGGCGAAAGAGGCCGGAATTCTGGCCTTTGCGTCCCTGGTAACCCGGCGAAGGATTCTCCTTCAGTGGAAAGATGCGAGGCCCCCAAGCGTGGAATCCTGGATCAGTGATGTGGCAGGGTTCATTAAATTGGAGAGGGTGAAATTCGCCTTGAGAGGGTCGGTACAAGGGTTCTTTAGGCTGTGGCAACCGTTCTTAGACTTTCTGGCAGAACAATAGACATTGGTCAATGGCAGCAGCAGCTCGGGGGGGGGGTTTACTTTATTTTTATCATAGAATCATAGAATTTACAGTGCAGAAGGAGGCCATTCAGCCCATCGAGTCTGCACCGGCTCTTGGAAAGAGCACCCTACCCAAGGTCCACACCTCCACCCTATCCCCATAACCCAGTAACCCCACCTTACACTAAGGGCAATTTTGGACACTATGGGCAATTTAGCATGGCCAATCCACCTAACCCGCACATCTTTGGACTGCGGGAGGAAACCGGAGCACCCGGAGGAAACCCACGCACACACGGGGAGGATGTGCAGACTCCGCACAGACAGTGACCCAAGCCGGAATCGAACCTGGGACCCTGGAGCTGTGAAGCATTTGTGCTATCCACAAGGCTACCGTGCTGCCCTTTATGTTATTTACACTGGAGGGTCTGAGGGGGTGTATACACCTGTTGTGTTAAGTCGGGGTGTTAATGTTAATTTATTATTTATGTACAGTGGGGGAGGGGTTTGGGGGGTTGCTTTTTTAGATTGTGTTTTGTACTTAACCCTGTTGGGTTCTTTTTTCTTTCTCATTTTATTATTGATATTTTATGAAAATCTTTAATAAAAATTATTTTTTTTTTAAAAAGGTATATTACCCAAATCCCCTAATCCCAAAATTTCTGTCAATATCTGACTTATATAAAAGGCCATATCCACCACCTCTACAAGGCTTAACATCTCAGCAGCCAAAGTGCTTTTTACCACTCTCCTTATTTTCTTTGTTTCCCACACAAGCGGGAAACATTTACCATTGTTCCCCAAAAGGAAAATTATAAAATCTCCTGCGCTTGAAACCCCATCACACAAATATGCGTAGGACGCATCACTATAAATTATGAGTTTCAAGTGCCTAAGGTCACCTAAAACCGGGAACTTCAAAACACACTCCTGCATTTTTAGTTTGGCCAACGCTTTATTTGCTCTTATTATGACTTCCACTTTGGGATCATTCATTGTTGTGCTCAACTCACGACATCAAAACTCACGTCCGGTCTAGTCTGTCTACCTAGCCAGTTCAGTTGCCCAATTAAACTTCGCAGTTGCTCTTTTTCTATCTTTGAAACCATTGCGTCTTTTTGTGAAACTCGGCGACGACTAATTGCTATTGGGCTGATGCTTTCCAAATAAGATTGCTGATGTAAAGTTGCCCCTAACTTAGTCTGTCCAATTTCCAGTCCAATATATTTAAATGCACCGGAAGCGACTTCCAACCCTGAATTCTTTCCTCAAACTAGAGATTACAATAGCTTCAAAATCACTAGTCCCACCCCACAAAAAATCATCGACATGCATCATAAAGATGCCAGAAAGATTTCCTTTATAGTGCCAGTAAAACATTGCAGGATCTGCTTTCAACTGGCAACAGCCTAACTTTAACAAAACTGACCTTACCGAAAAATACCAGACTCTAGATGCATCATTTAATCCATATACATATTTGTTCAACTTCCAGAGTACCCCTTCTGTGTTAGCTACTTCTTTAGGAGGACGGAGAAAAATGTCTCTCTGGAGCTGATGCCCCTGCAAATGGCAGCTTTTATATCTATAGATTTGCATTCCCATGCCTTTGTGGCTAATAGAGCCAAGAAGATCTTTAAAATAACCTTTCCTGCTGCAAGTGAAGCTACCCTTAAATCCTGATCTTCTAAGTTTTCTTCAAATCCCCTTGCCACAAGCCTGGCCTTTGCCTTATAAGTTCCATCCGGAAGAACCTTTTCCGTACAAATCCATCTGTGGGATAGAACTCTTTGTCCCCTATCCGGTATTTCTGTGTAGACCCCAAATTCACTCCAACTTTGCAATTCTTGCTGTTTAGCATCTTTGATAACTTTTTCATCTAATTTTTTTGAAGCCACCGAAATCTCACGTGCATGTGGGCTTCTACTCCTATTAGTATTCGTAGTCTTACTCATGTTCCGAGATCTTGATAAACTACCACCCCTCTCCCACCTGGCATTTCGTTCTGTACTGCTACTGCTTGATCTTTCCCTTCTGCTGTGGGATGTCCTTTCAATAGTTCTCAACCTTTTCTTGCGGACGTTCACTATCCAATGTACTATCTGAACTGGCACTGCGTTTCTGTGCCCTCCATTTTTGAACTTCGTTTTCCCAATCCATTGTCTTGATTCCTTCCCCGAATGCTGTACATGCAACCAATGTTCATACTTTCCAGTGGCCTTCCCTGCTCTGCTAATAACAGTTGCATCCTTCCATTGGCTAGACCCTTCAGGCAAGTATGTCACTTTTGTACCAACTTTTGGCAGTTGCCCTTTCGGAAAAATGGCCTGTTCTAATTCATCAGAGGTGTTGTGTTCCTCTACAGGAACCCTGTCTATATCCGTTAACTGGTCCTCATAGTTCTGTAACACATGCGTACCAGATGACTCTGGTTTCTCATCATGTCTGTCTGCTCTGTCTAAATTTGAAAATTTGTAATCTGTACCCATTATCCTTGATGAATGGACCCTAGCAGTTTGATTACCATGTTGCAAAATAATTGTTTTGCCATCTATGCCTATGATCTTCCCTGGGCCTTTCCATTCATTAGAATTGTCTGTCTTATAGTATACCATGCCTCCTTGCTGAAAAACGGCATCTGATGGCTGTATGTTATGTCTTAAAGCTCTGCGAATTCTTTCAGAGATTTCTGCTTCCAAAAAAACTTTTCTACTGCAATGTAATTCATTTAAATGTTCAGCAAAACCAGAGCTAATTGTAGTCCCCTCCCAAGCTGGAGGCTGGTCATCCAAAATGGACGGAATTTTAGGATTTCTACCAAACACTAATTGATAAGGACTATAGCCCCCAACCACCTGCAATGAATTCTTTGCATGTACCGGCCATGCTAAAGCTGAATTTAGCCTGCAATTTGGTCAATCTGCCAAAATTTTCTGAAGCATGTCGATGACAGCATGATTTCTTTCACAGACACCATTACTAAATGGGCTTTCTGCAGCCGTATTCATAACTCTGATATTCACGTTTTCACACATATCCCTAAACTCATCATTAGCAATTCTCCCCCATTGTCCGTAAGGAATTTTGCCGGGGAACCCATTCCTGTCCCTATCCATTTTTCCATGATTTGATCCAGAATTACTCTCTTTTCTTTACTTTGTACAATCGTTGATTGACTAAATCTGGTTGCTAAATCTATAAAATGAAAAATAAATATATTATTTGCTTTATCCCAGATCTTAAGGTCCATGGCCACAATGTCGTTAAAATCCCTGGCCAAAGGTAGGGTTACTATCAGTCGTGCTGGTGTCCTTCTGTATTTCCTACAAACTTCACAGTGGTCACTAACCTGTTCTATCAGTTTAGTATAGTCGTCATCCCTTACCCCTGCATCCTTTAATAAATGTTTCAGCCTCCGAGGAGACTGATGTGCAAATTGCCTATGCAGTTTTAATACCACACGCTTTTCATCAGCTAACGTCCCATTTTCAACTGCCATTAACACATCCTTAACCACTCTACTTGAAATATTATTTGTCAGTAATGGAATACAATAGTATCCCGACAGTGTAAATTGTAAGTCCACCGTCTTTCCTAAAACTGTTGTTCCATATCCAGTTTCATGTGTGCTTTCTTCATCGACGGTCTGCTCAGAAGCAAAGGTATCTCACTTGATACAACATCCGTGCTAATGAAATGATTCACTCCGGCAATATTGCAAGGGATCACCACTCTTTTCAGCGACTTCAGAGTATTATCATCCCCAAACCTGAAACTTGTGGAACTTTCAAATTCCTTTACATTGTTACGATTTTCAGCAGTCGAGGAGTCCAGATAACATTTTAACCAGTCAATTCCACACACAGTAGATGTGCAGCCACTGTCCAATACAGCACAGTTGAAGGATTCTGCAAACAACACCCTCATTACTGGCGTAAAACTGCTTGTCAATAGGACAATGCCTTCTTTCTGGTCACTATCTTTTTCCTCTTCTGACTCTTCCGTGTCATGTGTCGCTTCAAACACTCTATCACAAAGAGTTGGACAGTTGAAAGCATAATGGTATTGAGAGTCACATCGAAAACATAGATTTATCATGCCCCGTGCATTTCTGGGGTTCATCTTCCTATTGTAGGTTCTAACTGGGTTTCTGTCTTCATAATTTCCTTGTCTCGGTCTCTTTCTATAGTCTTGAGCCCTGTTCGTAGCCATACAATTTTGCCATCCTGTTAGTAGTGTATCTTCCATATTCTGCCTTATTGCAGGCTGACCTATTTGGGTCATCAGAGCCATCGGAACTGAATGTTTCCCCAGAAACTTTTGTAAAGATTTTGTCGTCTGTTCGAATAAGGTATCCTTATCAGTAAACTGAACTCCTGTCAAAACCAGGAGCCTATCCATGTTGCTCACTCTCGCACAGTCAAGTAATTTAAAGGCCAACACAGACTGTGGAAATTCCAGGTTGTGTTTCTGCAGCCTTTTATATAGTCTGCCAAATTCCATTATATAGTCTTCCATGGAGATATCCTCCATTTTCCGGAACTTATCAAAATCCGACCATGCTTCATCCGCACTTAACAAGCCATCTTTCTTATAAATCTTATCCATATAATGTAATAAAGTCTCCAGACCTTCTTCTGAGTCTAACTCTTCCAATTCCAGCTCAGAAAGCACTTAGTTTCTGATTTTACTGCCATATGGCAGAGAAAGAGCCAATGCTATACCTTGTTTTCTCTTTCCCAAAGCAGTTACCTTAGTCCACATAACTACTGCAGGTGCAGACTCAGGGGGCCGAATGGCCTCCTTCTGCACTGTAAATTCAATGATAATCTATGATTAATCTAGGACAAAGGTTCGGCACAACATCGTGGGCCGAAGGGCCTGTTCTGTGCTGTATTTTCTATGTTCTATGTTCTCCATTGGTCGTACGATTCCCTTTCAGAAAATCAGGAAGGATACTCATATCCAGCCATCTTTATCCTCAGTTCAGCCATATATTCCTTTTTTTCTTTTCTCACTCACTCCTTGGTTTATCTGGAAAAGTTGTATCTTTCAACCCTTCACATTTACACAGCAACCATCCTCTGCTACCACTTGTTGGACGTTTTAGTTGCTGTGATATGAAGAGTCTAAAGTTCTGTTCCTTTTTCACAAACACCCATTTATTTCCTTCCAACAGACTTTGCACAAAACTCTCACTATACATCCCCTGACAGAGGCCACCTGAAGCCTCTTTACATATCAGTGTCAATTAATGGATACTTAACATAAATGAGACAACTAATTGCAATGTCTCTTAACCCATTACTTAACAATGAGCAGTGTTCGGGAATCACGGTGCAGCGCTTTCATTGCAACCCCGGGATACTTTGGAAAGATATCCAAGTCCAAAACGTGCAAAGTGTTCCAAACAAGTCCTTGAGATAGATGAGCCATATCAAGAAGAAGTCCAACAATACCTCTTGGGAGAAACTACAGATCCAAAATTCATTTTTGGACTGTTTACGTTTCTGTAAATGGTCACCTCACGACGGTCCAGTTTGACACAGGAGCCAGTGTGAAGGCCCTGTTAGATCAGTAACCCTCGCTAAAGGACCACTAGCTATGGATGACAGACTTACCACTACATATTCCCAGAGGAATCCAACTACTGGACATGGGCGTGATTCTCAAGCTACTACGGTAAGGCAAATAATTAAAATTGTGTCCAACATCTGTAATCAACCCTTCCTCTCCTGAGCAGATACTGTGTTGCTAAAACCTCCTCAAAACAACAGAAGACAGGGCAGCACAATGGCACAGTGGTTAGCACTGCTGCCTCACGGCGCCGAGGTCCCATGTTCGATCCCAGCTCTGGGTCACTGTATGTGTGGAGTTTGCACATTCTCCCCATGTTTGCGTGGATTTCGCCCCCACAAGTCAAAGATGTGCAGGGTAGGTGGATTGGCCACCCTAAATTGCCCGTAATTGGAAAAAATGAGTCGGAAATTCTAAATTTATTTTAAAAAAACAACAGAAGACATCGAAACAACCACTGTCATCAACTACACTGAATTTGACACTCTCAGGAGGTCACCGGTGCTGATGATCGTGATTGGGAGTTTAGTTTGGAATTGTCCTCCCATTTTACAGAGGGAATATGCCGCAGGTATTGAAGAACCTCTTTAGCAGCTTGTTGGTGACTTTATTGTACTGTTGACTGTTCAATGTTTCATCTCTGGAAGCTGTGTGTTCACTCGCTGCTGCCACTTTTGCTTCTGTGGCCTGGAGCAAGGAAAGGGAGGAAGTCAGATGATGCACAAGCAGTGGTGGGGAAGGGATGGGATGGGGTGCTCTTTTCCTCTTCTGATGTGCTCTGCGTCAGTGTGACTTTCTGGTGTATTGTTACGCTGGCCCCAAGCAACTTTCCATTGATGCCAGTCTACTGCTGGTGGCTGCGAGATAGGGAGAGAGTTTCTGAATTGATGATTGTTTAATGTTTCATGCCTGGAGCTCGTGTGTTTGTCTGCTGCCCCCCCCCCCCCCCCCCCCCCCTCCCAGTGCACCGCGATTTGCTTCTGTGGCTCGGAGCAAGGGAAAGTGAGGCAGTAGGATGACCTACTACCAACATTGGAGAGTGGGAAAGGGTGCTCCTTCTCTCTTCTGATGTGCTCTGCATTGGTGTAACTTTCTGGTGTATTGTTACACTATCCGCGAGCAACTTTCCACTGATATGAGTCTACTGTTGGGAGCTGGAGGAGGGTGAGAGAGTTATTGTAATGTTGAATGTGTACTGTTTAATGCTTGGAGGCTGTGTGTTTCCCTGCTACAGCCCTTTTTGTTTCTGTAGCCTGGAGCAAGGAACCTACTACCAGTGTTGGAGAGGGGGAAGGGGTGATCTCGCGCTGTTCTGCTGTGCATCTGTGTGGCTTTCCAGTGTATTGTTACGCTCCCACTGATGTGAGTTTCTACTGATGCTAGTCAGCTGGGAGCTGCGGAAGGGGGGAGAGAGTAGTGGGTTGATTCGGATGCTGGTGACTACATTGCACTGCTGCTGACTGTTTAATGTTTAAGGGGTTTAGATGTTTCAGTAAGCTCAGGGAAAGTGGTAAAAGAGGGGGAGGGGTGGCATTGTTAGTCAAGGACAGTATGACGGTGGCAGAAAGGACGTTTGATGAGGACTCGTCTACTGAGGTGGTGTGGGCTGAGGTTAGAAACAAGAAAGGAGAGGTCGCCCTGTTAGGGGTTTTCTATAGGCCTCCGAAAAGTTCCAGAGATGTAGAGGAAAGGATTGCAAAGATGATTCTGGATAGGAGCGAAAGCAACAGGGCAGTTGTTATGGGGGACTTTAACTTTCCAAATATTGACTGGAAACACTATAGTTCGAGTACTTTAGATGGGTCTGTTTTTGTCCAATGTGTGCAGGAGGGTTTCCTGACACAGTATGTAGATAGGCCAACGAGAGGCGAGGCCATATTAGATTTGGCACTGGGTAATGTACCAGGACAGGTGTTAGATTTGGAGGTAGGTGAGCACTTTGGTGATAGTGACCACAATTCGATTAAGTTTACTTTAGTGATGGAAAGGGATAGGTATATACCACAGGGCAAGAGCTATATCTGGGGGAAAGGCAATTATGATGCGATGAGGCAAGACTTAGGATGCATCGGATGGAGGGGATGGGCACAAGGTAGCCCAGATAGGGGCTGGTTTAGCACACTGGGCTAAATCGCTGGCTTTGAAAGCAGACCAAGGCAGTCCAGCAGCACGGTTCAATTCCCGTACCAGCCTCCCCGAACAGGCGCCGGAATGTGGCGACTAGGGGCTTTTCACAGTAACTTCATTTGTAGCCTACTTGTGACAATAAGCGGTTTTCATTTTCATTTCATTTCATTTCATTTTTCATTTCATTTCATTTCATTTCACAATGGAAATGTGGAGCTTGTTCAAGGAACAGCTGAGGAAAGGCTGAGGAACTTGAGGCTGTTTTCGTTAGAGAGAAGAAGGTTAAGAGGTGACTTAAATGAGGCATACAAGATGATCAGAGGATTAGATAGGGTGGATTGGGTGGACAGTGAGAGCCTTTTTCCTCGGATGGTGATGTCTAGCACGAGGGGACATAGCTTTAAATTGAGGGGAGATAGATATAAGACAGATGTCAGAGGTAGGTTCTTTACTCAGAGAGTAGTAAGGGCGAGGAATGCCCTGCCTGCAACAGTAGTGGACTCGCCAACACTAAGGGCATTCAAATGGTCATTGGATAGACATATGGACGATAAGGGAACAGTGTAGATGGGCTTCAGAGTGGTTTCACAGGTCGGCGCAACATCGAGGGCCAAAGGGCCTGTACTGCGCTGTAATGTTCTATGTTCTATGTTTGAGGGTCGACTGCTGGGAACTGTGAGAGGGGAGCAGAGAGGCAGAGTGGCCCGAATGCTGCTATAGCTGCCTGCTGTACTGTTCACTGTTTACAGTGCAGTTGGTTTTCTTTGTATAAATGCACTGTTGTAGTTTTGTGTCTGTACCGATAGTCTGTCGTAAAGGTGCTGGTGTGTGTGCGGGACGCAGCCTTTTCCTTGTTGATTGATGGTTAATGTGATATGTGGACTGGAAAGTGGTTTGTTTTTATCTTTTGGAGAAAGGTATTGTTGGCCGTTTAATAAACAAAATATTCTCAAGTGGCTTCTCGTGGTTACAAGTGGCATGTCTCAGTCAGTGATTATTGCATCACACTATTCAAACTTGGAAGCCTGAACAGTGTGCCTGACCTCGCGAAGTGTCAGAACCACAGAGGCAGCAGCCAACAATCAAACACTCAGGAGATGGGCTTCAGCACTGAGGACATCCTCGTAACCAAAGGGTGAGTGTGTGGCCCAAGGGGGAGCACCTGAGCACCATCTCCCTAATGTTCCCAGCAGGGGTGTGGGGTTTAGGGTCTCCTGCCATGGCCAAGGGTGAGGTTCTCCAGCACAACTGGCTTGCTGGATGGCACACTGAGAGAGGGTAAGACACATGGGGAGGCTTGGGGGATTTGAGGGTTCCGGGGTGGATCTATCTCAATGTCGGTCTCTCTCCTTCTCCAATCCCTTTCAGATATAACAATATGGCTGGCGCTGTCGGTCCCACAGAGGCTGCCCTCGCAGTGCTGGTGGCAGCCCAGACACCGGAGGAGGCAGCAGTGTCGGCGAAGGATGGAGGCGGCACCCCATGTGTAGGGGGCCACCGCACACCCTGAAGACCCGGTCGCCCACCGGGCCAAGGAGGAACCCAGAGGGGATGCAGCGATGGCCCAAGGTGTACAAGTGTCGCTGTTGTTTCGAGGAGATGACGGACTGATGCCAGTCTACTGCTGGGAGCTGCGAGATAGGGAGAGAGTTATTGAATTGATGATTGTTTAATGTTTCATGCCTGGAGCTCGTATATGTGTCTGTTGCCCCCCCCCCCCCCAGTGCACCGCAAGGGGGGGGGGGGGCAACATGACGGACTGCATGTACTGCAGGAGACTCCATCTCAACAAAGAGACAGTGTGGCACCTGTGCCACCTCCTCGTGGACATGGCTCTCCGTGGAGGAGGAGGACACCCACTCCTGGTGGGGGGTATCAGGAAGTGCCCTTCATTAACAGGAAGGAGTTCCACTCGCTTGCGACCACTGCCTCTGGATCATGAACATGTTTGCACGCTATCATGCATGATAGCTACATCCTGGGCACTCGGAGATCTACGGCGCCTTCGAGAACCACCACAGAATGACAGCTTGGCTCTTGTGGGAGTAAGGGGTTCCTGCTGATGGCCTAGCTGATGACGCCAGTGTGGTGACCGAGGCGGAGACCCGATATAACGAGGCCCATGTTGCCACTGGTGCATCGGACTGCTCAAAATGCAGTTCCGATGCCTGGACCGTTCTGCTGGCGCACTGCAGTGAGCTGCCCAGAGGGTCTCCCACTTTGTGGTGTGTAATTGAAAATATGGAAAGATATGTCATTTGGAACATGGAAGTCTGGCAATACCTGATCTAAGAGGGCATGAGAGAATGTAGGGGAAAATCCCACGAAGTGTTAACAGCAGCTACCAGGAGAGGGCTGTGAAATGCAGATAGCCTTGGTCAAGCAGGCTTAGCAAACAAAACAAGCAGGTCTTTCAAGACACAATCAGTGAATTTTAGTACACAGCTAAAAGCAATGTTTTGCACTTCCTTTTGAAGTTAGGTAAGCAGATGGAAAAGAATGGATAAGGTTTTCAGCTGAATTAGGTGCAAATGTTTAAATGTGAGCAAGTCTTTTAACTCCCCACCAATTGAATTTTTAGTATAAAGCTAAAAGCAATATTTCACACCTTCATTGAAGATAAGTAAGCAGCTGGAAAAGAATGGATGAGGTTTTCAGTTGAATTAGGTGACAAAGGTGTGAAGTTCTGCTGACATCAGGTAAATTAAAGAAAGTTGGAGACAACGTGTCTACTAGAACACACATTAGACTCAAATCAAAGTCAAAATTATGATGTGGGGACACAATTTGATAATAAAACTATAGAAATGACAGGAATCAAAAGAAAAATTTAGATTAAAGGTACCTTTTACAATCCAAGTGAAATAAAAGTTACTTTACAATGAAGTCATAAAAACTTAATAACTGTTAGAAAGATATATAAACCTTGAGAAAGGGGACGGTAGGCGGAGAAGCAGAGAAGGAACAAGAGAAGCAAGCAGAGTCAGCTCTCATAGCTCGGTCATGGGAAAGGGACAGAGCAAAGCAGATGAGCTAAAACAGCTAATACATCTAAGGAAGACCAGAATTTAAAGAGGAGGCAGAGTCAGCTCAGAGTCAGCTCAGAACCAGCTCACAGCTCGGTTCATGGGAAAGATAGAGCATAGCAACCGAGCAGAACAGCGAATACATCTGAGGAAGTCTAAAAGCTAAAGAAGAGTGATTGTCAAGTTGGACCTGAAGGTCTCTTCAACCAACCAGGAGAATCCAGAAGCAAGATCGTTTTACGTTTCTGTAAAGACAGTGATTGCATCTTTTAAAAGAAAAAATATAATAATAAAATAACTTAAAAGTTTTAACCTGAAACAGTGGTTATTACAAAGCCTACTTTACTTACTCAGGAACGCAGGACCCAGGATATCGATGCTACTAAGTGGTAAGTAAGTAGAATTCTTCTGTGAAGGTATGGGTTATACTGGGGAATAACTTGAAAATATAGTTTGACCTGAATAGCACCCACCTAAGCCTGCATAGGAGTCAGAGAATGAGAATCCCTGTTCACCATTTAGAATATCGACCCTTTTTGGTATCGGAGGACTTCTAAGAATAGTGGTGAGTTTTTAACTTCAGGTGGCCCTCCACATCTTGCACAGCAACGGGGCAACATGTTGGAGGAGGAGGAGAAGGGCCATGCGGCCTTGTCTGAGGGTAAGAAGGAGGTGGACCAGGAGGGGATGAAGGACCCACAGGAGTAGCTGGAGGATGGAGGACAGGGGGAGGCAAGGGTCCAGCAAGCCCGGAGGACCAGGGAGGTCCTCATCCTTGCCCGATTCCCATAGGACGAGGCTTTGGCTGCCAGCTTACCCCTGCCCCATCCCTCCTCCCCCTCCTTTCCTAGTACCCCCCATTCCTCTATTTCCCCAGTGCCCCTAATTCCCCTCCTCCAGCCACGTCATTCTCCTCCTTCCCCCTAATCCCCTATCCCTCCTTTCCACCCATTTCCGTTCTTAGCCTCCCCCGACCACCCTCCTACCCTCCTACCTTGTTCCAGCCTCCCAGGGTCTGTGTAATATCGCCCCAGGGTGATGGGCCAGTGTGGGCACTGTCAGCGGGTCACTGTACAGGAGAGTGAGGATCACTCGCTGTGAGGAAAGCTCTGGTGCTCCTCAGTTTATGCCAAAGTCTGACTCCTGTCTTTCTGCTGACAGCGCCTCACACCCATCCTCTGAACGGGGACAGTATTGGGGGCATTTGCTCTTGGACCACTGTGTCCGGGGGAAGGGGGAGTGGAGAACAGGGGGTGGGGGTGCGGAGGGGCCCACTGTGTAAATAACGTGACAGAGGCTGCACATGTATCAGGTTGGCCTCCAATGCCTCCTCCTCCCTCATGGTGCCTGTACTGCCCTGGGGGTCTCCATGGGTCGGAGGGGCAGCTGGAGTGAGCTCCAGAGACCTCAGTGTCATCTACCTCTGGCAGTCCTGGTGGCTCCCCATTGTCTGCACCATGGTGTTGATGCCCTCAGCGATGCTCCTCAGTGACTGGGCCACGCTGTGCAGTGTGCTCGGCAATGTCCACCTGCATCTGGGACATGTCCCCCAGCAACTGAACCATGCCCTGGGCACCTCCACTCAAGATCCATACCTCCTGCTGCAGGCTTGCCACTGCGTTCGGCACCCTCGCAGTGTTGGCCTCGGTGCCACGCATTGTCGAAATCATCTCCTGCGCCCGCAGCCTTTGGGACTCCTCCAATCGGCCTTACAGTCGCAGTAGTGTCGTTGACACCCCCTCCTGAATCTCATGGCTGTGCTCTATCAAATCTGTATCAGCTCTGGGAGAACCTTGTCCAGAGGCTCAGCACCTGACTGGGACCCATGAGTCCAGGGATCCAGCAGATCTCCCACTGCTGATTCATTTGGGTGTTCCTGCCTCCACTTGATGTGCATCAGCGACTGTGTGGTGCTCACCAGATTGTGCCCCAGAAGCCTGTCCACAAATGATTTGTTTGAAAATATGTTTTTTATTATAAATTTAAAGTACCCAATTATTTTTTTCCAATTAAGGGACAAATTAGCGTGGCCAATCCACCTAACCTGTACATCTTCAGGTTGTTGGGGTGAGACCCACGCAGACACGGGGAGAATGTGCAAACTCCACACAGACACCCCTTTTTGAAAATATCTTTATTGGACTTTTTGCACTTTATATCAAAACTCTGCAGAACAATATAGCAACAGTGATAATAAGATAATAACCAAAACATTAATAACACCAACCAAGTATCACCAGCTGCCACCGCATCTGTGATCGTCGTCCCAGTTCTATTATTTCCCAACATTATTTACATTTTGTGTATCATACAGTTTTTTTTAGAAGTGTTTCTATTGGGACTTTTAACATTTAGTCACAAGCATTCTACACAACTTTACATACTTATGACAATTACTGCCAGGATCCTTTACATTGTTTATAATTATATTTGTTTTGCTGGGGGGGGTGGGAATCCTGTTCCGCATTGGGTTCTCGAGGGAGGTCAGGATGGTCCACCTTCCTGGTTTGTCACGTTTGGGGAGGGATCTGAGTCCCCTCCTGCGACTGACCTTCCTCCCCAATCCTTCTCTGCTTTTGGTGAGCTTCCAAAATCTTCTATACTCAAGGGAATACAAGTGTGGTGAACGTATTGTACCAACCATTCGCCACTGTATCACATTGTGTATCCCATTGTATCATGTTGTTGCCCATGTGGGCTCCACCTATGGACCATTGTACTGTACTACACGGAATGTGTCATGTTGGTGCCCTTGTGGGCTCCGCCCCTGGCCCCACCCCCTTGAGGGGAGGTACAAAGAGCAGCTGCCCTGCAGGCGGCCCTCACTAGCGGAGAAGTCGCAGGCAGGCCCTGTTCTAGTCGATTAAAGCCACAGTTCACTTCCACTCACTGTCACTCGTGAATTGATGGTCCCATCAACAAGTTTATGCTCCACTGAGGCTGTGATGAAAACAGGTGATGAAGCACACTATTCATGTGCATCCTGACTGTGTGTCATCTGAAAACTGGAAGACAAGAACAGGAAATTGTTTCAGAAATGAATTTTCATTGGGAAAGGAAAAGGTGAAAATAGGTCATTTTCATCACAATACCATCTTGCCTAAATGAGATACACTTTCATGTTCTGTTTTGCAAATGTAGGCGAACTGCAATGGGTGTGTCAAACAGCTTTTCCTAAAGATGTTCCCTCGATACAATTGGTTATACTGAGTGTCAGCTTCATGGTGAAGCTGACCATTTGCCTAATGTTGCCAAATGGACAGATATCCACCCCCAGGAAGCAACTGGAATTCTACAGTTTCAGCATCAGTATTCATCAGGGTTCCTGTTCAAATCCGAGACCCATTCAACCATCAACCCAGACAGAAATTAGTTCCTGGTCAAATAATAAAATTTACAATGCAGAAGGAGGCCATTTGGCCCATCGAGTCTGCATCAACCCTTGGAAAGACCACCCCACTTAAGCCCACCCTTTCCCCGTAACCCAGTAACCCTTCCGAATCTTTTTGGACACAAAGGGGCAAATCCACCTAACCTGCACATCTTTGGACTGTGGGAGGAAACCGGAGCACCCGGAGGAAACCCACGCAGACACGGGGAGAACGTGCAGACTCCACACAGACAGTGACCAAGGGAATCGAACCTGGGACCCTGGAGCTGTGAAGCCACAGTGCTAACCACTGTGCTCCCGTGCCACCCTAAATGCTTCGAATTCAAACTTAACATTTTCAGGTTCTTCAAAAGCTTTCTGAGATGTTGTAATTACTTTATTACATCCCTATCAGAGTCATTTTTACTCTCAGTCACAAGTGCTCCTTATGCCGAGTCCTCCCTTCCTTTATTATTCTTCGCCACATTTTCCAATGTTACTCCCAGTTCCTACACACTGCCTCGTTACTCTGTGTTCTTAATACTCCCAGTGTCTATTGCTCGCAGTTCCTATTATCCCAATCCCAATTACTCCCTGTCCCTGACTACTCTCAGTATGCTCTACTCTATTATTCCCTATCTCTATTACCCTTGCCCTATTACTTGATGCCTCCATTACCCGCTATCCTCATGACTCTCTGGCCCTGTTTCTATCTGTGTTGTAACTCCATTACCCTTTTCATATCTGTCTCTAGTATACCGCCCCGAGGACCTACTGTCCTTATTACTCCAAGTCTCTATTCATCCCCATTACTCCCAGGGCCTATTATCCCATCTCTATAATTTCCAATCCCAGTCACTTCATGTTTCTATTACCCCTAGTTTTTATCACTCCCTATACCTATTACCCACTGTTCTTATTACTCCCTATCTCCATTATAACTTCCTATCCCTATTACTCCCACTTCTATTAGCCCTGTCCTTATTACGCCACCTCTCTTACTCCTTGCCCCATAGCTCCTCCTGTTACTTGCTACTCGTCTTACCTTGAGCAAGAGGTCAGCGAGAGCGAGCCCTCCACCCCAGAAGGAGAGACTGCAGAATATAATGTTACAGTTATAGCAAGGTGTAGAGAAAAGATCAACTTAATACGAGGTAGGTCCATTCAAAAGTCTGATGGCAGCAGGGAAGAAGCTGTTCTTGAGTCGGTTGGTACGTGACCTCAAACTTTTGTATCTTTTTCCTGACGGAAGAAGGTGGAAGAGAGTATGTCCGGGGTGCATAGGGTCCTTAATTATGCTGGCTGCCTTTCTGAGGCAGCGGAAATTATAGATAGAGTCAATGGATGGGTGGCTGGTTTGCGTGATGGACTGGGCTACATTCACGACCTTTTGTAGTTTCTTGCAGTCTTGAGCAAAGCAGGCTCCATACCAAGCTGTGATACAGCCAGAAAGAATGCTTTCTATGGTGCATCTGCAGAAGTTGGTGAGGGTCGTAGCTAACATGCCAAATTTCCTTAGTCTTCGTTCCCATTGCTGTCGACAGGGGCATGTTCTCCACTACGCTTCCTGAAGTCGATGATAATCTCCTTCGTTTTGTTGACATTGAGGGAGAGATTATTGTCATGAATGAAATGAAATGAAAATAGCTTATTGTCACAAGTAGGCTTCAATGAAGTTACTGTGAAAAGCCCCTAGACGCCACATTCCGGCACCTGTTCGGGGAGGCTGTTACGGGAATTGAACCGTGCTGCTGGCCTGCCTTGGTATGCTTTCAAAGCCAGCGATTTAGCCCTGTGCTAAACAGCCCCTAACAGCTCATCGCACAGTTCACCAGATTCTCTATCTCATTCCTGTACTCTGTCTCGTCATTGTTCGAAATCCGACCCACTACGGTGGTGTCATCAGCAAATTTGAAAATCGAGTTGGAGGAGAATTTGGCCACGCAGTGATAGGTGTATAAGGAGTACAGTAGGGGGCTGAGGACACAGCCTTGTGGGGCACCGGTGTTGAGGATGATCGTGGAGGAGGTGTTGTTGCCTATCTTTACTGATTGTGGCCTGTGGATTAGAAAGTTCAGGATCCAGTCGCAGAGGGAGGAGCCGAGGCCAAGGCCATGGAGTTTGGAGATGAGTTTTGTAGGAATGATGGTGTTGAAGGCTGAGCTGTCGTCGATAAATAGGAGTCTGACATAGGTGTCTTTGTTATCTAGGTGTTCCAGGGTCGAGTGCAGGGCCATGGAGATGGCGCCTACAGTGGACCTGTTGCAGGGGTAGGCGAACTGTAGTGGATCAAGGCAATCCGGGAGGCTGGAGTTGATTTGTGCTGTTAGATGTGAAAATATTCACACGAAGGCCTGAGTATAAGTACAAAAAGCAGTTTATTATGTCAGAATTCTGGGAGACAAGATCTGAGACTCCGCAGCCTTTGACAGCACCTTATCTCACTTGAGCTAAGGCTCACACGGGTTAATATACAGATTCAAGGGGCGGAATTAGTTGTATTCTCATTTACATACAATTAATCAACTATATTCTGTAGCCATCTGGGATGGCCACGTCCCAATTACAAAATGGACACTTGCAAAGAATGCAGGGAAAATTGGGCAATGCTAAGAAACAAGCAGGTGCAAGCTCTGTCTGTTGATTAGAACCTTAAACTTTCAGACAGGACAGAAACTGCCAAGCAATCTACATACTAATGAGCCATCTCCGGGGATAAAAGGGAAACATTTAGATCCACAATGTTAAGGCAGACACCCCGGCGCCAGAAGAGGCTAAAACAAAGCAGACCAACAGTCACCTAGGACACGCCCAGCGATCAGGGAACTACCCCTCTATTGGAGGAAGATCGATATGACTGATTTGGAAAGACCCAATTAGTTGAGGCCAAGTTCAAGGCCCGCCCAAAAGTGCGCAAAGCCCTTTTTAGTATAAAAGATATTCCCCAAGGGAGAATCTTTCTCCTTTTGCTTTGGCTCTCAGCGAAGAGAGAGACCAGCCTAGCAGCTGCATCAGATCAAGTAAGTTCCAAGTCAACGCACGCTATGAGATAGACGCTCCTAGTTGCTACCCTGTAAACAGCTCAACTCAGCAGCCTGAGAACCGAGCAACGGCCATTGTTCCTCTGACTGAGTGGGCACCCGAAGCTAAGTATAGGCTTTAGTAATAGTGGTAGTTTAGTTTGTAGAGTTTATGCATGAGTAGATTTGACTGTGTGTAAATAAATGAGCATTGCTTTTGAACTTACTAACTGGTGTATCGAGTCATTGATCAGTATTCGGTTCTGAACCTTGTGGCGGTGTCGAAAGATACCTGGCGACTCTTGAGCAAACGTAATTAAACAGAGCCAAATTAAGAGCCAACCAAAGAGAACAACAATTCGCGTCACACTTATTCCATGCAGTCAATCAATTTTCCTAGCATCCCAGTTATCACATATATGGTTAAAGTAGGTGTTGTCTTACCCGCCCCTAACTTCATACAGAAGTCATTCAAAACTGACAATGATGTGTCCTGTCTACAGCTGTAGACCTTGAGCTTTATCAAGGATACATTGCATGTCTTGTTCTGTGAAGCTGTTATCAGCAGCTGTTGGGATACTCCCTATACATACCCACACTGCTTGGGTCTCATGAGACAGGGGATGTGGCTTGTTCAGCCATTTTGTGTCATTAATATTGCAAAATAGTTAAGACATTTTGTGTCTTTTCTGATATTAACAGCATTTTGTATACACTATCTATTTCTACAATTTGCCTCTTCTAAACAGGCATCTAAGCCAATGAGTCTGTTTTGTTTCATCAGAATATTCAAAAGTAATATAGGAGCACAAATGTAGTTACAAGGCCACCTAAATTTAAATCATAGTCCAGTATCACAAAATGCCCTCCAACAGTGCTATGACTAACCTTTCGAAGCACTTCATGATGATGGATGTCAGAGCCACTGGACAATAGTCATTAAGGCACGCTGCTTGACTTTTTTTTGGTACAGGGATGATGGTCGTCTTCTTGACGCAGATAGGGACCTCAGATTGTTGTAAAGAGAGGTTGAAGATGTCTGCGAATACCCCCGCCAGCTAATCCGCGCAAGACCCGAGTGCTCATCCGGATACCCCATCCGGGCCAGTGGCTTTCCGTGGGTGGACATTCGAGAAGGCTGTTCTGACGTCTGCAGTGGTGATCTCAGATACAAGTTCATCCGCGGCTTCTGGGGTGGAGGGCTCGCTCTCACTGACCTCTTGCTCAAAGCCGGCATAGAATGCATTGAGCTCATCAGGGAGGGGTGCGTTGGAGCCGACGATTTTACATGCCTTCATCTTGTAGCCCGTTATGTCTTGCAGACCTTGCCATAGACAGCGGGGATCCGTGTGGCTAGCCTTAGACTCGAGCTTGGTCCGGTACTGTCTTTTGGTATCTTTGATGGATTTCTTTAGATCATATCTGGCTTTCTTGTGTAAGTCAGGGTCGCCTGACTTGAACGCCTCAGACCGAGACTTCAGCGAGCAGTGGATATCCCTGTTCATCCAGGGTTTCGGGTTGGGAAACACGCAAATTTGCTTCTTTGGCACACAGTCTTCTACACACTTACTAATGAAGTCGGTTACTGTAGTGGCATACTGGTTCAGGCTGGTCGCAGAGTTTTTAAATACTGACCAGTCCACTGACTCTAAGCAGTCCCGTAGGAGACCATCCGATTCCTCAGACCAACAATGCATAACTTTCTTTGACGGATTCTCCCGCTTCAGTTTTTGCTTATAAGCCAGGAGCAGGAGCACAGCCTTGTGGTCAGATTTAACAATGTGTGGGCGGGCGATAGAGCGGTAGGCATGTTTGATATTTGATGTTTGATAGCAGTGGTCCAGGATGTTTGGGCCTCTGGTGGAGCGAGTGACGTGTTGGTGGTGTTATGGCAGAGGTGTTTTCAGAACACCAAAATGTATCATGGAGTTCAACCAACCTCCCCCTTTAATGGATTGTTAGCTTTTGACGCACACGGCTTGTTCCCCAGGTGTGGGATTACAATTATGGACACGTGGTTTTTAACACAAAACAATGTTTATTCCATGAACTCAACTTAACCTTCTAAATAAACATTGGATCCCTTAACACCCCTTACTTCAAAGATAACCCCGAAAATAATACACCACTAAATAATCCTTCAAACTGTTCCTTTAAACATCCAAAAGACTTCCCCTTTAACAACAGACATGAGGTTACATTCAATATATTTGTAGTCTTTGGATTTGCAGACATCAACAGACCAGTTCTGTGTTTTCTTCTTGCAGCTCACTGGAAACACAGTGTTGGGGCTGCGCACGCGCGGCCGGGCCGGGAGATGGGCTTGAGGCTGCCCACGCGCAGGTGGGAGGGGCTTGGGGCTGCCGACGCGCAGGCTGGCGGGTGGGAGGAGCTTGGCGCTGCGCACGCACGGGCGGGTGGGAGAGGCTGGGGGTTGCGCACGCGCGGGCCGGTGGGAGGGGCTTGGGGCTGCGCACCGTGCCGGTGGGAGGAGCCTGGGGTTGCGCATGCGCATGCGCGGTCGGGCACCGGAGTAAGATGGCGGCGGGCCCGGACCCGCTGGAGGAGCTGCTCCTGTCAGAGGTGGACGAGAAGGCGGTCAGCGACCTGGTGGGCTCGCTGGAGTCGCAGCTGGCGGGCCGGGCAGCCCCGCAGGGAGAGGGGGGCCCGGCGGCCGGACAGCCGCGAGCCGGCGGCAGGGCGCCATCGCCGCCCGGGAACGAAGCCGCTGCTGTCGCTCCGACCCCCGGCTCCGGGCAGGAGGCAGTCGCCGGGCCCGGCCTCAGGCAGCCAGCAGCCTCCGCCGGCGAGCTGCCGCCATCTCCCGCCAACAGCTTCCTCTCCCCGGACACCTCAGCGGCCGGAGCCCGGCCTCCAGCTGCCGCCACCCCCGGGACCCGCCGCCTCTCTCAGTCGGAGCGGCCGCCGCCTCCTTCCCCCTCGCCCGGCATCAGCTCTGCACCGCTGGCTGCCCCCAACCCAGGGGGGAGTGTGCCCCCCCTGGGCCTGGTGACCACAAACCAGACCCCGGCCTCAAACCACCTGCCTACAGCTGGCAAGGCTGCCCGATCCCCGCCTCCAGTTGCCAATGGGGTGGTGACCAGCTGTCACTCCCCTGGGGTAACTACTGCTCTGCACCTGTCCACTGGAACCCCCTCTGGGACCTGTAAACACCTCGCCAACTCTGGGGCTGCCGGCACCATTGACCCCAGTGCCCTGACTGTGCCCCCCATCACCAGCATCAACTCACCATGTAACCCATCTCAGAACGGCACCCTTAACCCTCACTCTGTGTCTCAAGCTGGCATCCTGGTGGATCGTGTCAGCACCCCTACCATCACCCTGCAAAGACCGCCAATGCACACTGTAATTGCCAGCAATGCTGTGGGCACGGCACTCTCACAGAATGGACATTCCAAAGTGAGTGCACCTGGACCGTTGCAAGTTGGGGAAAGGACAGGGATCTGTCAAAGTGCAACAGTGACAGAATTGGTCAATCAGATTGCTGCTGTCAGTCGTCCAATTTCCACCCCCACATCCACCAATACAAACTCCACGTCACAGACAAAGCTTGTTCTGCACGCTCAATCTCAGCCTGTTACACTCAGTCTATTGAACAACCCAGCTGCTTCTGTCACTATGGCCAACACCTCAAGCAATCAGCTACAATGTACAGTTACCAACTCTCTGCCTTTAGCCAGTCTCCCGGTCAGCATCAATGCTGCGGCAAAGTCTGCAGTCAACATGATCGCACGCCCCCATGTTGGAATCACAAAAGTCATCACATCTGCCCCTGGTATCATCCATGCATCAGCCACTCAAGCACAGCCTCCTCGTCCTGGGATAGGTCCATCCCACCGTATTGCCGCCCCACAGTTTATCATCTGCCCACCACAACAACCGACAGTACAGCTTGCTTCTGGGTTCACCATCCCACCAGGTGAGTGCTGTTGAAAGCACAGAACCAATGAGTATTAATCCTGAGCACTCCATGAGTGAAGATGTCATCAAATACCCATGCAAAGCAAGTTATTTTTATCATTGCTGTATTCTTTCCGTATCTAAGCTACTAGCCACATATGTTACTGGTTAAGTAAATATCAAATATATATATTTGCTTTTGCTGGGCAACTGACTTCAATATTCATATTTACACATCAATAACTTGAGTTTATATCGTGCGTTTAACTTTGTAAAAACATGAGTTGTTTACTTGAACTTTTTTGTTAAAATGCCTTTTGATGGCGAAGTAATTTACTTGGTTACTGAATAGTTGTTGATGTTTAATAAATATACACAGAAGGAATACTGCCAGGAATTTACTGCTAACCTTGATGCATGTGACTAAGTGATGTTGCTTCAGCTACTTTTGAGACCAATTAAAAAAAAAAATTGGAGTACCCAGTTCTTTCTTTCCATTTAAGGGGCAATTTAGCGTGGCCAATCGATCTACCCTGCACATCTTTTTGGGTTGTGGGGGTGAGACCCACACAGACACGTGGAGAATGTGCAAACTCCACACGAACAGTGACCCGGGGCCGGGATTGAACCCGGGTCCTCAGCACCGTGTGGCAGCAGTGCTAACCTCTGCATGACTCGCAATTTCTGTTGGAGAACACGTTTTGTCTGATCTGTTCACATGCAGAGTTTCTGCAAAATGTTCCAGCAATAAGATTTGAGTGTGCAATATTACAATGTTTAGTGCCCCATTTCATCCTGGCTGTTTGTGATATTGGACATGAAGACAAAATACAAGTGAAGCCCCACAACACCACCCAACTCTCACCCCGGTCCCAAAGGAGAGAACCATGCAGGCCCTGCCAGTCTTTTACCAAGATCTTCGGCCTTGGAACTTGGCTTCCTCCAGGAGAAGCTCTCCTCTGTCAGGCAGTGACTCTGCTGGCAAAGCCATTACTGAGTAATCAACACGTCAAGTGGTTGGCTGGTGGAGCCCAGGTTACAATGCTACTATTGTAAGGGATGTGCTGGATATTACCAGCAGCAATGACACACCCTGACTTTTTTTTGTGGCCAAAGTGATTTGACCATTAAATTTGAACATTACTTGATCCTGACTCCTGGTGTATGAAGTGTGGAATAATCCTGTTTCATCTTAGCCTTGTTTCAGCTGATTTCCTCATCAGCGTGGGGCTCCAAATTCCTCCCTCAGGAATCCACATATCGCAACTTGAACTCTCTTGGATATTCCCTCTGTGCCTTCCATTTTGTGGAGAGAGTTCATCAATTGGCTGTTACGACAGTCTCTCCTCTCCTTTTTCCTTCTGTCTTGTCAAGCCCCTGGTGTTCTGTCTCCTTCCACTGAGCCAACTTCCATCCGTGGATCCTCTCACTCATTTGTTTTGTCATATGTACCCACCCATCCCAGGTGCTGCGTTTCTGTCCAATGGAGATCTCTATGCAGGAGTTCTTCCCAGCACCAATTTGGATCTGGGATGGGGTGATTTCCACAGAGCAGTTGTACTCTGCAGATTGTGGGGCACTTTTCTAGTCTCCAAGGCTGCATTTCTGTGGTTGAGGTATAAATTGCGAGAGGTTACTCCCCTCCTTGACCCCTGAAAGGGTTGCTCCTGTGCCGTTGCCTGTACCTTTTACTCCTTGCTGCTGATGTCCTACTGCTTGGGGGATGGGGTTGTGTGGGAGTGTGTCTGTTGGGTGGGGGGGGGGGGGGGGGGTCATGTAAGTTGGAGGACCATTTCATGTACTTGCTGCTGGACTTGTCCAAATGATGGGCAATGCTCATGGGGCTGTTGCTCTGGCAGCTTGCCTTTCTTCTGCAACAGATGTCAGGGTGTGTCATTGCTGCTGGTAATATCCAGCACATCCCTTACAATAGTAGCATTGTAACCTGGGCTCTGTGCTCCACCAGCCAACCACTTGACGTGTTGATTATTCAGTAATGGCTTTGCCAGGTGCATTGGGGAGGGAGTATGTTGTGTCGACCAATATCCTTGAGATTTCCTGTCATCAGTGGGCACTACATGGTAGCTGTTGGTCACTAAATTAATTGATGTGATATTTTCTGTTGCTTATTGAGCATTGTTTTGTTTATTATTGCCGTTATACGAAGACATTTGCCGTATTGATTTCATGTTTTATTTGGTGACACGTGGGTGTCACTCGGTGTCACTATGAAGATCAAACAAACAATGCAGATTAAGAGAACCACTAATAAATAAGGAACATCCCAGTCAAACTGAAAATGCTTGTGCATTATGTGCATGATGTGGAGATGCCGGCATTGGACTGGGGTGAGCATAGCAAGAAGTCTTACAACACCAGGTTAAAGTCCAACAGGTTTGTTTCAAACAGTAGCTTTCGGAGCGCTGCTCCTTCCTCAGGTGAATGAAGAGGTATGCTCCAGAAACATATATATAGACAAATTCAAGGATGCAAGACAATGCTTAGAATGCGAGCATTTGCAGGTAATTAAGTGTTTACATATCCAGAGAGAGACTTAACCCCAGGTTAAAGATGTGTGAATTGTCTCAAGTTGGTAGGATTTTGCAAGCCCAGGCCAGATGGTGGGGGATGAATGTAATGTGACATGAATCCCAGGTCCCGGTTGAGGCCGCACTCATGTGTGCGGAACTTGGTTATAAGTTTCTGCTCGTTGATTCTGCGTTGTCGCGCGTCCTGAAGGCCTCCTTGGAGAACGCTTACCCGGAGATCAGAGGCTGAATGCCCTTGACTGCTGAAGTGTTCCCCGACTGGAAGGGAACATTCCTGCCTGGTGACTGTCGCACGATGTCCATTCATTCGTTGTTGCAGCGTCTGCATGGTCTCGCCAATGTACCAAGCTTCGGGACATCCTTTTCCTACAGAAAAGGATCTGGGGTTCCCCCTATCTCTCGATCTGTAAACACTTAATTAACTGCAAATGTTCGCATTCTGAGCATTGTCTTGCATCTTTGAATTTGTCTATATATGTTTCTGGAACATACCTCTTCATTCACCTGAGGAAGGAGCAGTGCTCCGAAAGCTAGTGTTTGAAACAAACCTGTTGGACTTTAACCTGGTGTTGTAAGACTTCTCATTATGTGCAGTAATACTTTGGGTCGGATAGTCTATAAGAAGGGTAATATCTGTAAAGTCCACTGGTTGTAGAGTGTGCATGGTTTGGAACAGCAGTAAGCAGTTGAAGAAAACTCTTAGTGAACCTACTTGTGCTGGCAACACAATGCAGCAAATCCTCCCATCTGTGGGCCCCATTGCATGCCAAGGGTGATCGCTGACAGAGTAGTCACTGTTGTAATGTTGGCGGCATGGTAGCACAGTGGTTAACACTGCTGCTTCACAGTGCCAGGGACCTGGGTTCGATTCCCAGCTTGGGTCACTGTCTGTGCGAAGTCTGCATGTTCTCCCCATGTCTGCGTGGGTTTCCTCCGGATGCTCCGGTTTCCTCCCACAAGCCCTGAAAGACTGTTAGGTGAATTGAACATTTTGAATTCTCCCTCTGTGTACCCGAACAGGCGCCGGAATGTGACGACTAGAGGATTTTCACAGTAACTTCATTGCAGTGTTAATGTAAGCCTACTTGTGACAATAAAGATTATTATTATGAATACGGCACCCAGTTTGCACGCAGCCAGATCTGACAAACAGCGATTTGAGAATGATGAGATGTCAGTTGAAGAATAACTATTGGCTGGTGATGCAGAGAATTCTTCTGCTCAGCTTCAAAATAGTGCGTTTCCATTCCTGGTTTAGGTGGTGGGGAAACATTTTGTGCAGCTTGCTGTTCACCGGGAGATTATTCTGTTTTTATAATGCATTTACTATTTTGGCATAAATGGAGCTAAAATGGCAATATATAGTTTAGTTGGCACTGGGACTATTCCTACTGTAGCAGACAAGTTAAGGAGGTTTCAGTAGAGTTGTGAAAGTGTGAGTAGTGTTATGGACCAGGGTTTCGAGAACCCCAAAGTGATTCATGGAGTTCACCTGACCCACAACTTTTAATAGATTATGGTATGGGGAGCACACGGCCCACTCTACAGGTGTGGTACAGCAGAAATGGAAAAGTATTTTTTAAAGCAAAACAATGTGTATTCTATGAACTCAAGTTAATCTTATTAAAACATAGTGAACATCTTAGCAACCATCAATTCAAATACAACCCCCAAAGAATACAACACTAAGTAATACTTAAACTTTCCTTTTAACATCCATAAGACTTAAAAAAAAACTTTTAACAGAAGCACATCAGGTTTAAGGTTTAAATTCACTACTGAGAACAGTTATCACTCTGAATTCACCAAATGATCAAGAGACAGTCTTTACATGGCAGAGAGAACAATACACCTTCTGTGGCTGACTGCAGCTCCAACACCGAAAAAAAACCAGACACACCCAAGCTTTTTCTCAAAGTGAAACTAAAAGCTGACAGACAGCCCAGCTCCACCCACACTCTGACATCACTGCAGTAATAAACACCCATTTCTTAAAGGTACACTCACTACAGTTATTCTATAAAAAACACCCATTTCTTAAAGGTACTCTCACATGACAGTAGGGAAAGACTATTTGCTTGTTGGGGTATCAATGACGGAGGTTAATTTACAAATTGTCACTCAGGAGCATGATAAAGAGAAATTTACCTGCGCAGGATTGTTGGGGCATGGAATACTTTGCTATCTGGAGCAGTTAAGCAGACTTCATTGCATTTTATAGTGGAAAAACCTATAATGAATTAGAGGAAGATACAGGGCTGTTGCGGGGGGGGGGGGGAGAGTTGGTGGTCGGAGAAATTGGTTTCGGATTACACGAGCAAACAGGTGGCGCTGTCATGATGGGCAAAATGGCCCCTGAACTGCAACCTTCCATGTTTTTTTAGGAAACTTTCTCCGTGTTCCTGGCCTGGGAAAGGATCAGCTTCTCATCCTTATCCGTTGTGGATGCCAGTAGACGTGTCCTTGGTTCTAATGCCCCTGTGAGTGGAGAGCCTGCTGATCTGTTGCAGTGAAAACTTGCACAGGAGAAGGACTACCCCTTGTTGAGGTGTTGGAAGGCTCCTGCTATTGTGAGTGGAGGAATTACCTGTCATGAGGCAGTATGTATCTCACTTTAATGGTATCTGGGAAATGGTGCTGGCGTAACTCCTGTTGGTGCCGAAAGCAGAATGAAAAAAATATAACTGAAAATCAGAGTGATCACATCCTGTCATCAATTTCACAATAAACTGCATGAAGTACTTTGAGATCATTTAAACTTGTTGGTTAAATTGTTTCTTTGTGCACTCCTGGCCCTTTGTGACATGTACAAAACATAGTAGAAATGTAGCGTCTGCACAAAGCAAACACCTTTGTATATCTGTGCTTTCAGGGTTGTAACAGACAATTGTGTCCCTTTCTGCCAAGTTCAGTTTGTCATTCGGCTCGGTAAAGTTGCCTGTTAGAAAAAAATCAGTACAAATACTGTGTGGAATTAATTGTTGCAAGTTACAATCTGAAATGTAATCTCTTTTACTTTTAAAACTTTAAGAGCAGTTTCTGAGCCACTTGAGGAATTCTGTGAACTGGATTGAATGTGTTTATTTTCCAAAATGGTTTGTGGGATTCATGTTTGTAAATCAAGACAAATTGCAGCTGTACCCAGAACAAACACGATGTCAGCTTGACTCAGTGGCAGCCACCTTACCTCTGAGACAGAAGGTTTTGGATTTGAACCCCACTCCATGACTGAGCATGTAATCCAGGCTGATGTGCCACGCAGTGCTGATGTGCACAGGTGGGCCATCATGTTTGCCGACAAAACAACTAATTGGCTGTGAAGCGCCGTGGGATTGTGAGTAAGCGACTAGATGTTTTATTACTTCAGTTTCACTAAGAGATGTATTGCAGTACAACTTGGTATTTCAAAAGTTGAGGGTCACAGACCTGAGTTGTGAGAATTCAAGCCATCGGTAAATGTTACCTGAAAGTGTATTCTGGTTAGCTGTTCTTGATATATAAACAGTAGTAACAACACGGTTTTAATATGGGGACTGTATCCAGAACATTTGAATTGTTTTGGAATAATCATTGTCCAATTCATGAATTTCATATGGTCTAATTTGAAACAGCAGGGCGCTGAAGGCTGGCGGGTCAGGCTCTTGTGAACTGATGGAGCTTGGTGGTTTGATGAGTTCTGAGATGGTGTGGAGTCTGGGGTGGGATGTGGTCAAAATTGCTCTGCTATCGGGCAGCGCAGTGGTTAGCACTGTTGCCTCACGGCGCTGAGGACCTAGGTTTGATCCCAGCCCCATGTCACTGTCCCTGTGGAGTTTGCCCATTCTCTCCGTCTCTGCGTGGGTCTCACCCCCACATCCCAAAAAATGTGCAGGGTAGATGAATTGGCCATGCTAAATTGCTCCTTCATACCAAATTATACATTTGCACCCACTCAAACCACGGGAGGAAGGTGGCAATGTTGCCTCCTTTACATGAAAAGAGGGACAGCTGAAAGAAAGATTGAGAGTGCAGAGACCACAGAGAAAATTAATATTGTTTGCCTTGGTCCAGAGTCCAGAATCAAAGTCCAGTGAGGTATTTCTTAATGGAGGTTAAAAGAATTATACAAGACAAGGTCTCTGCCTCCTCATGTGTGACTATTCCCAATAAGTTAACTTGTGCTCAAGTAGTTAGAATTTTCATGTTGGAAATTGAAAATGGGGCTTCCGGTGGCACCCTTGAGGAAGCAGGTCGCAGGTCGGAACGCTCCCGCCCGTGATGGGCAAACGGATCTGTTGATCGGACTTTTGTGGGACCTGGCGACCTGGTTAGGTTGGGGGGGTGATAGGGAAGAGACTCTCCCCCCCTGGGTATGAGCAGCTGGACCAGAAGTGGTCGAGTGGAGCAGCAGGGCTCGAAGTGGGAGCAGCGGGGACCCCAGGCCAGGCGGCGAAACATGGCAGACGGCAGGGAGTGGAGGCTCACTGGCCAAG
This sequence comes from Scyliorhinus torazame, assembly GCF_047496885.1. Taxonomy (NCBI): domain Eukaryota; kingdom Metazoa; phylum Chordata; class Chondrichthyes; order Carcharhiniformes; family Scyliorhinidae; genus Scyliorhinus; species Scyliorhinus torazame. The sequence continues at coordinate 6,624,413 of NC_092716.1, read as the reverse complement.
GGAGCAGCAGATGGAGTTTTTTAAGAACTGCTTCGCCGAATTGAAGAGGGACACGTTGGACCCGATGAGGGCGGTAATGGACCGAATGGTCGAGGTGCAGGCGGTCCAGGAGAAGGCACTCGGGGAGGTCAAGGTGAAGCTCTCCAGCCAGGCGGACATGGTGGCGGAGCTGGAGCACGAGGTGGAAGAGCTGAACGCCCGCCAGAGGAGGATGCAGGAGCAGCTTGAAGAGCTGGGGAACAGAGCCAGGAGGCAGAATTTGAGGTTCATTGGCCTCCCCGAGGGCTGCGAGGGGTCGGATGTGGGTGCATACATGAAAGGTATGCTCGAGGCGCTGATGGGGCCGGAGGCCTTCCCCCGACCCCTGGAGTTGAATGGGGCGCATAGAGCCCCTGCAAGGAAGCCCAGGACGGGCGACCGACCGAGGGCCTTGTGGTCCGCTTTCACCGGTTTGCTGACAGGGAACGTGTGCTGCGATGGGCCAAGGCGGAGCGGAGCAGTAGATGGGAGAATTGAGAGGTGCGCGTCTACCAGGACTTGGGAATGGAGCTGGCCAAGAGGCGCGCAGGATTCATCAAGGTGAAGGCAGCCCTCTACAGAAAGGTGAGGTTTGGAATGCTGTATCTTGCGAAGCTTTGGGTAACGTTTGAGGAACTCCACTACTACTTTGAGACACCAGAACAGGTTTGGACTTTTATTAAAGAAAAGAAGCTGGACTTGAACTAACGGGCACTTAGTTTTCTCAGTGCTGTACAGTGACGGCGGTCTGTAAACCTAATTTGCTCTGACTAGGAATGGACTTTTATTAAAAGAAGAAGCTGGATTTGAACTAAAGGACTCTGGGCTCTCAGAGCTTTTGTGTGGCGGCGGTTCGTTAAATTATCCTGCACTGATAATTACAGTATTATCCAAGATTGTTTTCAGCCGGGACAGAGAGCAGGGGCTGGAGGGCGCATTGTGTAGGGTGTTCTTGGGGGATAGCATCATGGGGGTGGGAAGAGAGAGGAGCCCTGCGCTTGGTACCTTTTGGTGGGAGATCGGGGCCTCGGAGAGGGGGATGGGCTAGGGGCTGGTTAGGGGACTTGAAAGGGCACGGGGAGATACAATCAGGTTAATGGTGTGTGGGGGGAGGGCCCGAGCGCTCGGGTGGTAGACAGACAGGCGCCAAGGGCAGGGGTCAGTGTAGCTAGCGTAGGTCAGGGGGCCCCAGGGAGAGTAGGAGGAGGGGCGGGCTAGGGCCAAGCGCAGGGCTGGCCTGGCAGGTCGGGCCTCGGGGGGTGGGGGAGGTTGGGAGAGGGCAGCCGGGAAGGAGAGCAGAGAAGACTTAAGTGGGCAAGGGGGAGGGGGGGGGGTGTCTAGGGATCCCCCGGGGGAGAAGGTCGCTTGCAGACGCTCAGGGAGCAGCGCAGGAAACCAACAGCAGCGGCACCCGGGGGGTGGGGTGGGGGCTGCAGGGATCCCCCGGGGGAGAAGGTCGCTTGCAGACTCTCAGGGAGCAGCGCAGGAAACCGACAGCAGCGGCACCCGGGGGGCGGGGGGGGGGGGGGGGGGGGGGAGGAGGAGGAGGAGGGGGGGGGGGAAAGGGGGAGGGGGGACAGGGATCCCCCAGGGGGGAAGGTCGCTTGCAGACTCTCAGGGAGCAGCGCAGGAAACCGACAGCAGCAGCACCCGGGGGGTGGGGTTAGAGCCACGTTAGTTTAGTTGAACACGTGGGGCAGGGCAAACAGAGCTGATAGGGGAAGTGATTTATTCACATGTTTATTCTTTCCCACTTTGTTTTCACTATGTTAAGGCTCTTTGCATAGGGCCTGTTTCCTCTCTGGAAATGTTACAAATTTGTTTTAAATACAAAATTTAAAAAAAAAAGGAACTGGAAAATGGGACATTTATTTATCATCAATTAAGAAAAGCATCTGATTTATATAATATTGGAACTGAATGTCAGGATTTGGCTCACATACTGCAAGTTGAAAGGTTTGATACATACGCAGCTTTTGGGATTTGTGCTCTCCTTGTCGATCGAAACAAGGAAACACTTGAAAGAAAATCAGCACAAATTCATAAGTTAATGGAATGTTATGACCTGATTTCTTCACCTCCTGAAGGAGAGAGTTGAGAATGAAAAAAGGAGCTCCTAAAAATCAAAAGGAAGCCCCCAAAATTAAAAAGAAGCCATTGCGAAAATCTCAAGAAGTGGGGAGTAAATTGATCCCTGAAGAGTGGTGCATAAAGGAAATTATTGTTGATTTTGCATGTAACAGATTGCTGTCAGGCAGAGCAGGGAAACTTTATAAAACTAATTTCCAAACTCTTGCCTACTCTCTGCGCTCACACAAACACAGACCCAATGTCCAGACGAACTTGAACACTTTCTGATATTTTATTCAAGTGATCACTCTGCAGTGCTTTTCCTCCATGGGCATGTTGGGAGTACTGGGTAGTGATTCAGAACAGTGACCACTGGTAATTTCTCCCCCTCTAATCATGGGACACTAATGCCAATTTTGCCAACTGTTTCCCTGGTTGAGAGCATTGACATATGTGAATTTCTGATGTATTATCTGTATTGGGTGCAGTCAGGGTTAAAAGCCTGGGTTAGTGTGTGACTGCTGCTGTCATGCTTTAAAAAAATCCAGGTTTGCAAGGCGGCTGTGCTTTTTAGGAGTCAGAGGTGCAATTAAAGTTTGGACCCACGGATTTGTATTTATATTCAGGGGATTCCCTGTGGAGCAGCTAATTCGAGACATTATGTTTAGTTTTGTGAGATGGTGTAGTTAGTTAATGGCAGGAGCCAGGGATTGAAGCAGTCAGGTAGTGAGGTTCAGTTGTTTAGTTTGAGTCTGGAAGTAGCGCTGAGAAGATTTCTACGGAAATACAGCCAGAGATTCTGCATTATTCTGACTGGGGAGTCAGGTCTCTTTCTTGAAAGCAGTCTCGAAAGATTTCTCTTTCTCAAAGTGGAGTATTCAAGACATCGCTGTACAGCAAGTATTGCTGAGTGCTAACTGTATTTAAAAGTGGATTGGGATCGGAGATGGTTCTGTTGTTTGAGTGGGAGTAAAGATAGCAGTTAAGGGTTATTGTGTATGGATTATCATTATTTAAGGGGTAATTGTAAACTACTTTCTTGTATGATAAATGTTTTAATTCTATGTTAGTAATAAAGTTTGTTTTAATAAACCAGGGCTGGTTTAGCTCAATGAGCTAGACAGCTGGTTTGTGATACAGAACAAGGTCAGCAGCACGGGTTCAATTCCCGTACCAGCTTACCCGAACGGGTGTCGGAATGTGGTGATTTGGGGGTTTCCACAGTAACTTCATACTTGTGACAATAAAAGGTTATTATTATATCCCTATTTTGGGTGTCATCACTCCTGGAGCGAGCAATCCTTTCCTCACAGTCTTACAAACTTAAAATAAAATATTGGGCTTTCTGTCCAGTATCTTAGACATTGTTGGCATCTGGTATGGGATTGTACTACATGGGATTAAATCTGGGATTGTGCTGAATTGAGTTAGACCTGCTTTATCCAATGGAGCCATTGTAGGGGATCGCCATTCCGATATTGCGTGCATTTTATCACAATTTGTCGAATGTATGACAGCATTGGAGGGGTTACTTGCCTGAGGTTAACAAATAGAACACCTTGTAAAAATGTCATATTGCTATTGAGGACCTGCAACGTGGTGCAGCAGCTGTTGAGTTTCTGTGTGAAGAGAGCAGAAAGGGTGACATTAACTCTGTGAAAACAAGCTTTCCCGGTAGCCTGTTGTGCAGTTGCTGCACAGACCACAAGGTCCCAAGTTCATTTCCTGGTCCTTGTTGCCTTATTTGATTCCTCCTGGACTAGAATTGGTTCAGCACCTTTGGGTGAGAAAAGGGCACAGCTGCTGAGGTTCCTGGCCCAGATCACGATCTAAAAACTGCTGTGGCAAGTTCTGCGTGTTTGAGTGTTTCCAAGAGGAAAAGGATTTCATTTTCTTCTGTGGGCCCTCTCATGACTGAAGAGTCCAACGCAGGATTGTCATGGACATCCACGGATTGGCAGTTCATATTATTGTTGGTGCTTGAGGGAACTTTAGCTGTGCCACCTCTGGCCTTCTCTGGGCACCTTGTGGGTTTGGCATGCTGAACTAAATTTCAGTGCTCACCTCCATGTTTTTCTGCAATGATGACATTTGGATGTCTCTTATTTAAGGTGTCCTTATATCGTTTGCACTGAAATTGCATATGATTATTCTGTGCTTCATACTCTGTTTCACTGTATATTTCTTATCCACCTTCCTTCTACTATGAGATGATCTGTAAATGTCCACTGTGATCGATTATTTATTATCCTGAATCTCTGTTAGTATAGATTCTATTTTTGTTTTGCTGAAAGCTGATTCTCTTTTTCCTGCTGCCATTGTTATCCCGAATATTTACAGTTACTCCACCTCGCCTTCCCTCATCTTTCCTAAATATGTTACATACTGTAATGTTTAATTCCCAGTCCCGATGTTTCTGTCGCTATGTCTCAGTAATCCCTGTTATGTCTGGTTCCTCCCAATGCACGATTGTCTTCCAGCTTCCCCCTTTTCTGTTTCAGCCACTGTGTGCATTGCTGTAGGAAATTTTAACAACCAAATAGGATTTCCCCTCACTATAGAATCATCAAATCTACAGTGCAGAAAGAGGCCTTTCGGTCCATTGAATCTGCACCGGCCCTTGGAAAGAGCACCCTACTGAAGCCCACGCCTCCACCCTATCCCCGTAACCCAGTAACTCCATCTAATCTTTTGGACACTTGGGGGCAATTTAGCATGGCCAATCCACCTAATCTGCGGAAGGGAACGGGCGCACCTGGAGGAAACCCACGCAGACATGGGGAGAACGTGCAAACTCCCAAGACCGGAATTGAACCCGGGTCCCTTGTAGGTTTAGTTATCTTTTAGCGTCCCATTTTAAAACAAAAACAATTTAAGCACTATACGCACAGATGGCACCAGTCACTTATTCTGTTTTGGTGGTGTTGGATTAGGAATGAACCTTGGGTGTTACACCATCTTTTATGTCCATCTGAATGGACAGCCACAGTCTCAGCTTTAAGGGAATTGCTGAAAGAATTGCACCTCCTGATAGTGCCACAGTCCCTCTGTCATGCACTGAACTGGTAGCTCAAGCTAAACCCATGCATTTATGACTCAGACAAGGTTTCCTAATCCAGGTGGCAATTTATTTAACCCTCTGTGTGTGCAAACATGTGCATGAAGGAGGTCTGCGGAACTGTCCTCTTCACTTTCCTGTTAGTATTCTGCACGGGCATCCTCTGCTGAAGTTTTTAAAAATAAATTTAGAGTACCCATTTCTTTTTTTCCAATTAAGGGGCAATTTAGCGTGGCCAATCCACCCAGCCTGCACATCTTTGGGTTGTGGGGGCGACACCCACGCAGACACGGGGAGAATGTGCTGAAGCTCTTTGGCTTATCTTTCTACCCAAGAATACTGATCACAAATTCAAGTTTTATGCATCAGCTAACATAGCAAGTTGTACTGACCTGGAAATGAAACTTAAAACTTGTGCAGAACGCAGGATGCAGCCTGTGTTCGAAGACGGTAAATTCAAAATGAATCTGTATTTGTGTTATTTCAGTGAGAGTATGGTTACTCTGTGGGAGCTGGTGGAATTAGATAGCGTGATTTATTCAAATGTAAATGAGTTACAACTCTGGTAAAAATTATTGTCGGATGCAGCATACAGATATTTTGAGAAAAGCCATGCTAGGTGTGACATACTTGGAGGAAATAAGTGACTTTGGACCATGGTTCCCAAAGCTTTCTCGCTGAGGATTTTCCTCACTTGTCTGTTTGGGACAAAATTACAGAAATTTTTTACTCCTCACGGTTAATTATGTAATTGTTGGGAAGTGGAACTCTTTTCTAATTTTTCCACCCAGTATTGGTATCAAATTCCGTAATCGCCTGCTGGAGAATCCGGCTCGGCTGCCAATCAGCAGCACCACCCACAGCTGCAGGCTGGCTGGCAGACCTGTCGGAATTTCCCCACCTGAAGAAGATCAAATACACCATCCGAGGGTCAGAGGAGGCTTCCGCAAAACGTGGAGGCCATTCACGAACTTGTTACAAGACTTGTTCGAAGCCAACAACCAATAGAGTGGGGAGGGCATGGGAGCCAACAGGATCACAGGGAACATACAGAAATTGGAGGGGGGGGGAGACCGGAGAAAACAACAAAGGGGAATCCAGAAAGCAGCCGACACAGACAGAATCACAGAATACTACAGTGCAGAAGAGACCCTTCGGCCCATCGAGTATTCATTGATGCATGATAGGCCCTGACCTGCATCACTAATCCCACTTGCCAGCACTTGACCCATAGCCTTGAATGTTAAGATGTGTCAAGTACTCATCCAGGTACTTTTTAAAGGATGTGAGGCAACCCGCCTCTACCACCCTCCCAGGCAGTGCATTCTAGACCATGACCACTCTCTGGGGGGGAAAAAAAGCTTTTCCTCAAATCCTCCCTAAACTTCACCCCTCACTTTGAACTTGTGTCCCCTTGTAACTGACCCTTAAACTAAGGGGAACAGTTGCTCCCTATCCACCCTGTCCATGCCCGTCATGATCTTGTACACCTCAAACAGGTCACCTCTCAGTCTATTCTGCTCCAGAGAAAACAACCAAAGGGCCCAACATAAGGCCACAAGAAAGAAACACCAGACAACTACCCACGGTAAAGTAAAGGGCCCTGAAACAGCAAACGAGGGGTGTCGGGGCGGGCGGGGGGTGGGGACACCAGAAAATAGCAACTTGTAAATTGTAATTGTTGCATCTATCTTTAACGAGTGTACAGTGTATAAAGTGTAAAAATTTTAATAAAAATATTTAGCAAAAAAAGTATTGGTATCAAATGCTCCAAGATTGGGTGCAACATGAATTGATGGAGAGTACGAACGCCCCAGCCTCAGAACAGAGTTGCTGTTGAACCATTGTGACATTGACGTTTATATATCTGTTATCCTTCAGCATCAGTTGAGAGTCAGTGGGTGACATTTTCACCTCTGAGTTAGAAGATGATGGGTTCAAGTCTCACTGCAGAGATTTGAGACCGTAATCTATACTCTCACAGGTGCATTATTTTTTAAAAATATAAATTTAGAATACCCAATTAATTTTTTCCAATTAAGGGGCAGTTTAGCGTGGCCAATCCACCCACCCTGCACATCTTTGGGTTGTGGGGGCGAAACCCACGCAAACACGGGGAGAATGTGTACACTCCACACGGACAGTGACCCAGAGCTGGGATCGAACCTGGGACCTTGGCGCCATGAGGCAGCAGTGCTATCACTGGTGCATTATTGAGAGAGAGCACCACCGTTAGAGGTGTACTGTCTTTTGCATAAGATGTTATAGTGAGGTACTATTTGTCATCTCAGGTGGCTGTAAAAGATCCCACTATTTGGGAAGCAGCAAGCGAGTTCTACCTAGCCAGTATTTGCTCCTGAACTAACGTTGATAAAAAAGGTGTTCCTCTCATTGTCACATTGCTGACAATGGCACTGCTGAATGCAAATTGGCTGCAGCATTTCCTACATTACAGCAGTGGCTTCACTTCGAAAAGTACTGTGTTATTGAGTGCTTTGGGATCGCCATGAAAGCTGCAATTTCAGTGCAAGCCTTGCATGTTCTTCCCTCCCACCTTTCTCTTTCCTTTTCTTCCTCAGTTATTTGGTCAGTCATCAAAGCAAATAGCCAGCAAACTTGCTAACTGGGATCCTAGATATTCCTGGCAGTGAATAGCTTTATGGTATTCTAAATTTCTGAAGGTCTCATTGTCTGGCTTGTACTTTGTTTTCCAATTTCTCTTTTCTTAATTTAGAGTACCCGATTCTTTTTTTTCCCCAATTCAGGGGCAATTTAGCGTGGTCAAATTTAGCACTGCCCTGTACATCTTTGGGTTGTGGGGGTGAGACCCATGCAAACATGGGGAGAATGTGCAAACTCCACACGGACAGTAACCTGGGGCCGGGATCAATAATAATAATCTTTATTGTCACAAGTAGGCTTACATTGACACTGCAATGCGGTTACTGTGAAAAGCCCCTAGTTGCCACCTTCCGGCACCTGTTCGGGTAAAACCCGCTCCTCGGCGCCGTGAGGCAGCAGTGCTAACCACTGTGCCACCTGTTTTCAAATTTCTGTAGCAGCATTAAGAACATTGGGTTGGCTGCTTTGTTATTGGTTGCATTTTAAAATTTGTCCTTTTTTCCCTTTGCATAATTACTTGATCACATTGTTGGCCTGCCCTCTAACTCTGGGTAACTCTTGTCTCAACTCGGTTCAAATCCTGTGCCCCACCCAAACTAACAGTGCTGTGGGGCTGAGGAGTTTGGGCATATTGGGGAATCGACCGTCTTGAGCAGGTGCTCTGTTGCTTCATTCTGCCTGCGTGTGAGATTGTCAACATGCTGAGTTTCTATTGTACTGCAATAATAAGAGGGTTATCTGTTCTTGGTGTGGTATTCTTTCTTCAGCTGCAACACCTGTTTAGAGTGTCACAGCAATGAGGGAAGCGTGCACCATTTCCAGTTTGTTGCTTTGCAATTGGCAGGCTGTTGTCAAGATCCAAGCCAACTTTCAATCAATAAATCTTTAGAGTTGGCAGGGTTCCTGGTGCAAGGCTGTCTCTTTCGGCTGTCTGCCACGCTCTGTTTACCTGTATATTTCCTCCTCCTCCTCCTCGTTTGCTGATGTTAGTAATGATATTTGGGCCCAGGCCAGCTTTTGTCATGGATTTCGCTCTGAGTGTTTGCTTTCAGAGTGATGGTTGTGATTGAGGATAGTTCTCAATAATTCTGAAATACTCTTCAAACTTTACAACAGAAGTTTGAAGTTTTGTTCCCCAGCTCACCTGAGCAGGTGCGCAGATGTTTAAACTAAGAACAATCTCCGTGCCCCAGCTCACTGGCTACTTCTCAAATTGGAAACTCACCAATGAATAATGGTGATGAGTATGATAATTAGTATGAGCTGGTTTAGCTCAGTGGGCTAGACGGCTGGCTTGTAATGCAGAACAAGGCCAGCAGCGCGGGTTCAATTCCCGTACCAGCTTACCCGAACAGGCACTGGAATGTGGCGACTAGGGGCTTTTCACAGTAACTTCATGCTTGTGATAATAAAAGATTATTATCAATTTAGCTGAGGTTTGTCCTTGTCCAACAATTACTCATTCGTTACTTTCCAACCGCTGCAGATAATCATTAAATAGCCATCATTTTAAAAATAAATTTAGAGTACTCAATTCATTTTTTCCAATTAAGTGGCAATTTAGCGTGGCCAATCCACCTAGCCTGCACATCTTTGGGCTGTGGGGGTGAAACCCACGCAGACACGGGGAGAATGTGCAAACTCCACACGGACAGTGACCCAGAGCCGGGATCGAACCTGGGACCTCGGCGCCGTGAGGCCGCAGTGCTAACCACTGCACCACTATGCTGCACCCTGAATAGCCATCTTAGGAAGTAGCTCTGGCTGTCTTCCCATCCCCACCCAGGACTCTGCCCGTATTCCCAGTCCACACTTTATACCAGTGAACAATTTCAGTTCCATTCTATCATCATTGGCTTCCTCCATGTTGCCCCCTGAAATTCCCAATGATCAGAATCCCAACAGTGCAGAAGGTGGCCATTTGGCCCATCTAGTCTGCTCAGACCCTCTGAAAGAGCGCTCCGCCTAGGCCTACTCCCCCGTCCTATCCCCAAAGCCCCATAACCCCAGTTAACCCGCAAATCTTTGGACACTATAAGGGGCAATTTGGCATGGCCAATCCACGTAACCTGCACATCTTTGGACTGTGGGAGAAACCGTAGCACCCGGAGGAAACCCATGCAGACATTGGGAGAACGTGCAAACTCCACCCAGACAGTCACCCAACGATGGAATAGAATCCGGGTCCCTGGAGCTGTGAGGCAACAGAGCTAACCACTGTGCCACCATACTGCCCCACCAGTAAGATTTCAGCAAGTTGCTATCTTCGATGCATGAAGGTATTTCTTGTCCATTTGAGCTATGATAAACAGATAGTAGTACAGTCGAAAATGTGCTCGTCATAATTTGCATGGGGTCTGGCAAGTGCATTTTCTGTTTTATACCGGGTTCGATGTGGTTTATTTAACATTAGGTCGGGTACATTACTGATATTACAGGTCTGTTACTGGATGGCTCTGGGGTACAGTACTGCTGGATATTTCTCTGCCACTGTTTAATGGGGTACAGTATTGGGGGTTACACATCTGTCACTGTGTTACACTGAGGTACAGAAATGGTCAGTACAGGTCCCACAGGCTGACATGTACAGTACTGGTGGATATGGATCCATAAATTTGTAAGATTGCAGTAAGAAGTCTTCCAACACCAGGTTAAAGTCCAACAGCTTTGTTTCAAATCACTAGCTTTCGGAGCACTGCTCCTTCCTCAGGTGAATGAAGAAGTAGGTTCCAGAAACATATATATATATATATAGACAAAGTCAAAGATGCAAGACAATGCTTTGAATGCGAGCATTTGCAGGTAATGCGACAACGGATGAACGGACATCGCGCGACAATCGCCAGGCAGGAATGTTCCCTTCCAGTCGGGGAACACTTCAGCAGTCTCTGATCTCCGGGTAAGCGTTCTCCAAGGCGGCCTTCAGGACGCGCGACAACGCAGAATCGCCGAGCAGAACCTTATAGTCAAGTTCCGCACACATGAGTGCGGCCTCAACCGGGACCTTGGATTCATGTCGCATTACACACACGCCCCACCATCTGGCCTGGGCTTGCGAAATCCTACCAGCTGTCCTGGCTTGAGACAATTCACACCTCTTTAACCTGGGGTTACCCCATCTCTGGATCTGTAAAGACTTAATTACCTGCAAATGCGTAAGAGATTATTGTGCAAAGTTAAAGCGCATGAGATTGGGGGAAATGCATTGAGGTGGATAGAAAACTGGTTGGCAGAGAGGAAACAAAGAGTAGGAATTAATGGGTCCTTTTCAAATTGACAGGCAGTAACCAGTGGGGTACCACAGGGATCGGTGCTGGGACCCCAGCTATTCACAATATATTTTAATGATTTGGATGAGGGAACAAAATGTACCATATCAAAGTTTGCAGATGATACCAAATTAGGTGGGAGCGCGAATTGTGATGAGGATGCAGGGATCTTACAGCATGATCTGGACAGGTTGGGCGAGTGGGCAAACCAATGGCAGATGCAGTATAATTTGGATAAGTGTGAGGTTATTCATTTTGGAAGCAAAAACAGGAAGGCAGATTACTACCTGAATGGTTGTAAGTTGGGAGAGGGGAGTGTGCAGCGGGACCTGGGTGTCCTTGTGCACCATTCGCTGAAGGTAAGCATGCAGGTGCAGCAGGCGGTAAAGTTGGTATGTTGGCCTTCATTGCGAGAGGTTTCGAGTATAGAAGCAGGATTGTGTTGCTGCAATTGAACAGCTGTATAGAACCTTAGTTAGGCCACACTTGGAGTATAGTGTTCAATTCTGGTCGCCACACTACCAGAAGGATGTGGAGGCTTTAGAGAGGGTGCAGAAGAGATTTACCAGAATGTTGCCTGGTATGGAGGGCATAAGCTATGAGGAGCGATTGAATAAACTCGGTCTGTTCTCACTGGAACGAAGGAGGTTGAGGGGCGACCTGATAGAGGTATACAAAATTATGAGGGGCATAGACAGAGTGGATAGTCAGAGGCTTTTCCCCAGGGTAGAGGGGTCAATTACTAGGGGGCATAGGTTTAAGGTGAGAGGGGCAAGGTTTAGAGTAGATGTACGAGGCAAGTTTTTTACGCAGAGGGTAGTGGGTGCCTGGAACTCACTACCGGAGGAGGTAGTGGAAGCAGGGACGATAGGGACATTTAAGGGGCATCTTGACAAATATATGAATAGGATGGGAATAGAAGGATACGGACCCAGGAAGTGTAGAAGATTGTAGTTTAGTCGGGCAGTATGGTCGGCACGGGCTTGGAGGGCCGAAGGGCCTGTTCCTGTGCTGTACATTTCTTTGTTCTAATTGTACAGGGCCTTGGTGAGGCCACATCTGGAGTATTGTGTGCAGTTTTGGTTTCCTTCTCTGAGGAAGGATGTTCTTGTTCTCGAGGGAGTGCAGCAAAGGTTTACCAGACTGATTCCAGGGATGGCGGGACTGTCATATGAGGAGAGATTGACTAGGTTGGGATTGTTCTCGCTGGAGTTCAGAAGAATGAGGGGGGATCTCATAGAGATTTATAAAATTCTAACAGGACTGGACAGGGTAGATGCAGGGAAGATGTTCCCAATGATGGGTGTGTCCAGAACCAGGGGACACAGTCTGAGGATTCAGGGTCAACCATTTCGGACAGAGATAAGGAGACATTTCTTCACACAAAGAGTGGTGAGCCTGTGGAATTCACTACCACAGGAAGTAGTTGATGCTAAAACACTGAATATATTCAAGAGGCGGCTGGATATGGCACTTGGGGAGAATGGGATCAAAGGCTATGGGGAGAAAGCAGGATTAGGCTATTGAGCTGGATCATCAGCCATGATCGTGATGAATGGCAGAGCAGGCTCGAAGTGCCAAAAGGCCTCCTCCTGCTCCTATCTTCTAAGTATCTATGTAATACCCCTGAGCTGGAGTGGGATTTACCGAGATGTGTTTGTCATCTACACGTTTCTTGCAGTTTAAAACACATTCTGTGTGTGTGTGTGTGTGTGTGTGTGTGTGTGTGGTGAAGAGCGTGAATTTGAATAAATGCCTCTGTGATCAGATGCCCACCATCTGGGAAGGCACCTCATGGCACAGCTCCTTTGTGGCGATTCCACCCTCGTCAGATTATCTGATTGTATCCTTCTGCAAATTGAAGACGAGGTTGAGAATGTCAAATGGAAAAATCTCTCCAAATAAATTGTGGTCTGATATTGTATTTGACTATGTTGCAGCAATACGTCTAATCCTCAAGGTCAACGTGAGGAGTTAAGTTTGTTCTTTGCCCTCGAGTTTCTGTTGTGACTGGTTTGTAATCACGTTGTGTGCAGCTCCCTCTCGTGGTGTCTGTGGATTATTGTTTGTGAATTTTATTCTTCGTTATACACTTGTCTGGGAGTAATTACGTTACTCCAAAATTGTTTCTTATGTGTCGTGTTTATATGCAGCGGTTAGATTTCATACTCAATTGCAATATTGCTAAAATCATCTGAATGCCCCTATTTGAAAAGAAAAATCGCGGTTCAAAACTGGAGTTGCCTTCAATCCAGAAATATCATCAGGATTATGTTAAATGATCATGTTCTCTCTGCTTCAGCTATTGTGCGTTGCACTGTGTCCCACCAGCAGTGGAAATGATTTTGAAGACAAAACTGATTGAATTTAGCTTGCTGGAAAAACAGAATTTTATTTAATTAAAAAAATTTTTTTTAAGAGTACCCAATTCATTTTTTCCAATTAAGGGGCAATTTAGTGTGGCCAATCCACCTACCCTGCACATCTTTGGGTTGTGGGGGCGAAACCCACGCAGACACGGGGAGAATGTGCAAACTTCACACGGACAGTGACCCAGAGCCGGGATCGAACTCGGGACCTCGGCGGCGTGAGGCAGCAGGGCTAACCCACTGTGTCACCGTGCTGCCCAGAATTTTATTTAATGACCGAAAAAGAGTTTTGAGTTATTTTGATGGTTGTGTCAGGACGCATTCTCGCTGATGAGTCAGATGGTTGTGGATGAATGTTCCACTCGAGAGCATTGAGCACCAAGATGAGTGTAAGGGTCCTGCCTGTTGATTCCCTTATCTCCAATTTCTTTTACTTTGTGATTGTTATTTTTATCGATGGGTATTTCATGAATGCATGCCTTTAAGTCGACCAGAGGAAATGAGGAACTCTAAAGTTGCAAGATGGTACACTGTGCTATGTAAGCTTAGCTTTGGGACAGAAAAACCAAGACTTTTTGGCACCCGGACGGGATAGGAGGCATGGGTTCGATTGGTTGGCTGCTAGCCAATGAAATGGCAAAAGGCCTTCTTCTGCCTGGCGACAGGTGATGAATAGGCCCTACCTGAGTGGGATAGTTTTCAGAGGATACAGTGAGAGTGGATCCTGGACACTGGTCTCGCTCACTCTCGCACCCCGAGCCCCCCCGCTGTACCCCGGTCCCCGCTGTACCCCGGTCCCCACCCCCGCCACACCCCGGTCTCCCACGCCGCACACCGGTCCCCACCACCGCACCCCCGCCCCCACCCCCGCCGCACCCCGGTCCCCCCTGCCGTACCCCGGCCCCCCACTGCCGCCGCACACCGGCCCCCACCCGCCGCACGCCGGTCTTTCCCGCCGCACACAGGTCCCCACCACCGCACCCCCGCCGCCGCACCCTGGTCCCCCCGCCGTACCCCGGCCCCCACCCGCCGTACCCTGGCCCCCCCGCCGTACCCTGGCCCCCCCGCCGTACCCTGGCCCCCCCGCCGTACCCTGGCCCCCCCGCCGTACCCTGGTCCCCCCGCCGTACCCTGGTCCCCCCGCCGTACCCTGGTCCCCCCGCCGTACCCTGGTCCCCCCGCCGTACCCTGGTCCCCCCGCCGTACCCTGGTCCCCCCGCCGTACCCTGGTCCCCCCGCCGTACCCTGGTCCCCCCGCCGTACCCTGGTCCCCCCGCCGTACCCTGGTCCTCCCGCCGTACCCTGTTCCCCCCGCAGTACCCTGGTCCCCCCCCGTACCCTGGTCCCCCCGCCGTACCCTGGTCTCCCCGCCGTACCCTGGTCTCCCCGCCGTACCCTGGTCCCCCCGCCGTACCCTGGTCCCCCCGCCGTACCCTGGTCCCCCCGCCGTACCCTGGTCCCCCCGCCGTACCCTGGTCCCCCCGCCGTACCCTGGTCCCCCCGCCGTACCCTGGTCCCCCCGCCGTACCCTGGTCATCCCGCCGTACCCTGGTCATCCCGCCGTACCCTGGTCCCCCCGCCGTACCCTGGTCCCCCCGCCGTACCCTGGTCCCCCCGCCGTACCCTGGTCCCCCTGCCGTACCCTGGTCCCCCCGCCGTACCCTGGTCCCCCCGCCGTACCCTGGTCCCCCCGCCGTACCCTGGTCCCCCCGCCGTACCCTGGTCCCCCCGCCGTACCCTGGTCCCCCCGCCGTACCCTGGTCCCCCCGCCGTACCCTGGTCCCCCCGCCGTACCCTGGTCCCCCCGCCGTACCCTGGTCCCCCCGCCGTACCCTGGTCCCCCCGCCGTACCCTGGTCCCCCCGCCGTACCCTGGTCCCCCCGCCGTACCCTGGTCCCCCCGCCGTACCCTGGTCCCCCCGCCGTACCCTGGTCCCCCCGCCGTACCCTGGTCCCCCCGCCGTACCCTGGTCCCCCCGCCGTACCCTGGTCCCCCCGCCGTACCCTGGTCCCCCCGCCGTACCCTGGTCCCCCCGCCGTACCCTGGTCCCCCCGCCGTACCCTGGTCCCCCCGCCGTACCCTGGTCCCCCCGCCGTACCCTGGTCCCCCCGCCGTACCCTGGTCCCCCCGCCGTACCCTGGTCCCCCCGCCGTACCCTGATCCCCCCGCCGTACCCTGGTCCCCCCGCCGTACCCTGGTCCCCCCGCCGTACCCTGGTCCCCCCGCCGTACCCTGGTCCCCCCGCCGTACCCTGGTCCCCCCGCCGTACCCTGGTCCCCCCGCCGTACCCTGGTCCCCCCGCCGTACCCCGGTCCCCCCGCCGTACCCCGGCCCCCCACCGCCGCCGCACACCGGGCCCCCACCCGCCGAACCCCGGTCCCCCCGCCGTACCCCGGTCCCCCCGCCGTACCCCGGTTCCCCCGCCGTACCCCGGCCCCCCAGCGCTGCCGCACCCCGGTCCCCTCCCGCCGCGCCCCGGTCCCCTCCCGCCGCGCCCCGGTCCCCTCCCGCCGCGCCCCGGTCCCCTCCCGCCGCGCCCCGGTCCCCTCCCGCCGCACCTGTCCCCCCGCAGCACCGCCGATCCCCTCCCGCCACTCCCCTGCCGCACCCCGGTACCCTCCCGCCGCGCCCCGGTCCCCTCCCGCCGCACCCGCCCCCCGCAGCACCGCCGATCCCCTCCCTCCGCACCCCGGCCCCCTCCCGCCGCACCGCAGTCCCCTCCCGCCACTCCCCTGCCGCACCCCGGTCCCCTCCCTCCGCACCCCGGTCCCCTCCCGCCGCGCCCCGGTCCCCTCCCGCTGCGCCCCGGTCCCCTCCCGCCGCGCCCCGGTCCCCTCCCGCCGCGCCCCGGTCCCCTCCCTCCGCACCCCGGTCCCCTCCCGCCGCGCCCCGGTCCCCTCCCTCCGCGCCCTGGTCCCCTCCCTCCGCGCCCCGGTCCCCTCCCTCCGCGCCCCGGTCCCCTCCCTCCGCGCCCCGGTCCCCTTCCTCCGCGCCCCGGTCCCCTCCCGCCGCGCCCCGGTCCCCTCCCGCCGCGCCCCGGTCCCCTCCCGCCACTCCCCTGCCGCACCCCGGTCCCCCCGCCGTACCCCGGCCCCCCACCGCCGCCGCACACCGGGCCCCCACCCGCCGTACCCTGGTCCCCCCGCCGTACCCCGGTCCCCCCGCCGTACCCTGGTTCCCCCGCCGTACCCCGGCCCCCCAGCGCTGCCGCACCCCGGTCCCCTCCCGCCGCACACCGGGCCCCCTCCCGCCGCGCCCCGGTCCCCTCCCTCCGCGCCCCGGTCCCCTCCCGCCGCGCCCCGGTCCCCTCCCGCCGCGCCCCGGTCCCCTCCCGCCGCGCCCCGGTCCCCTCCCGCCGCGCCCCGGTCCCCTCCCGCCGCGCCCCGGTCCCCTCCCGCCGCGCCCCGGTCCCCTCCCGCCGCGCCCCGGTCCCCTCCCGCCGCGCCCCGGTCCCCTCCCGCCGCGCCCCGGTCCCCTCCCGCCGCGCCCCGGTCCCCTCCCGCCGCGCCCCGGTCCCCTCCCGCCGCGCCCCGGTCCCCTCCCGCCGCGCCCCGGTCCCCTCCCGCCGCGCCCCGGTCCCCTCCCGCCGCGCCCCGGTCCCCTCCCGCCGCGCCCCGGTCCCCTCCCGCCGCGCCCCGGTCCCCTCCCGCCGCGCCCCGGTCCCCTCCCGCCGCGCCCCGGTCCCCTCCCGCCGCGCCCCGGTCCCCTCCCGCCGCGCCCCGGTCCCCTCCCGCCGCGCCCCGGTCCCCTCCCGCCGCGCCCCGGTCCCCTCCCGCCGCGCCCCGGTCCCCTCCCGCCGCGCCCCGGTCCCCTCCCGCCGCGCCCCGGTCCCCTCCCGCCGCGCCCCGGTCCCCTCCCGCCGCGCCCCGGTCCCCTCCCGCCGCGCCCCGGTCCCCTCCCGCCGCGCCCCGGTCCCCTCCCGCCGCGCCCCGGTCCCCTCCCGCCGCGCCCCGGTCCCCTCCCGCCGCGCCCCGGTCCCCTCCCGCCGCGCCCCGGTCCCCTCCCGCCGCGCCCCGGTCCCCTCCCGCCGCGCCCCGGTCCCCTCCCGCCGCGCCCCGGTCCCCTCCCGCCGCGCCCCGGTCCCCTCCCGCCGCGCCCCGGTCCCCTCCCGCCGCGCCCCGGTCCCCTCCCGCCGCGCCCCGGTCCCCTCCCGCCGCGCCCCGGTCCCCTCCCGCCGCGCCCCGGTCCCCTCCCGCCGCGCCCCGGTCCCCTCCCGCCGCGCCCCGGTCCCCTCCCGCCGCGCCCCGGTCCCCTCCCGCCGCGCCCCGGTCCCCTCCCGCCGCGCCCCGGTCCCCTCCCGCCGCGCCCCGGTCCCCTCCCGCCGCGCCCCGGTCCCCTCCCGCCGCGCCCCGGTCCCCTCCCGCCGCGCCCCGGTCCCCTCCCGCCGCGCCCCGGTCCTCCCATCTCAACACCTGCTGCTGTAAATTTGTGCCATTCTGGAACTGAGTCCCAGTCAGAATTGACATGTTTATCAGAAGTGAAGGAGAAATTGAGAATTTCCAAGCTGTAGTTTCCTTTGATTGGACAGAGTAAAATGTTGCCAAGGTCGTTGAATTTGAACTGATTCTTTCTGTGTCACCATGGTGTTCTTCACTATGTCTGGATCTGTTGTAACTGAATTGATGGAGATTAGTCGCGATGATTAGTCAACCATCCTTTGTTGTGTTTCTTCACCAGTATGCTAGATTACAAACTCAACCTTTTTGTCCAGAAATTTCTGTGGTTCTATTTGCTTTTAATGTGTGTTTTCTATATGAAATTGAAATACCTGTCTGCAAACTTCAGTAATTTCCTCCCTCCCTTTTCTAGGAATGATTTTAGTCCGGACGGAGGGTGGTCAGTTGGTCATAGTTCCTCAGCAAGCCTTGGCCCAAGCTCATGCACAGATTCAAGCCCAGGCCCAAAGACCAGGAAGCATCTCTCCCAAGCCGCCTGCTCCGACAAGTGGTGCCACATTCTGCCTCGCATCAGCTCAGGTATGAAGCGACGGAATTCTCTAGCTTGGTCAGATGGTTAATCAGTTAGTTCGGGAGAATGGGTCATGCTGGCAGACACATTCTGGGCACTCCTTTGCAGTGCAAAGTTTCACAATTTCTATTCTATCCATACCATTGTGTTTGTGCGCTCTTAATTGCTCAGAAATGTTATGCAAAATCCTATCGTGTTTAAGGTTATCAAGATGCTTTATTTTAAATTTGTTGACGGGATGCGGGCATCGCTGGCTCGGCCAGCATTTTTTGCCCATCCTTAATTGCCCTTGAGAAGGTGGTGGTGAGCTGCCTTCCTGAACCGCCGCAGTCTCTGAGGTGTAGGTGCACCTACTGTGCTGTTAGGGAATGAGTTCCAGGATTTTGCCCCAGCGACATTGAAGGATCAGGGATATATTTCCAAGTCAGGGTGGTGAGTGACTTGGAGGGGAACCTCCAGGTGGTGGGATTCCCAGGTATCTACTGCTCTTGTCCTTCTAGATGGTAGTGGTCATGTGTTTGGAAGGTGCTGTCTAAGGAACCTTGATGAGTTTCTGCAGGGCATCTTGTAGATAGTGCACACGGCTGCCACTGTTCATCGGTGTGGAGGGAGTGAATGTGTGTGGAAGGGGGAGCAACAAATGGCTGCTTTGTCCTGGATGGTGTTGAGCTTCTTGAATGTTGTTGGAGCTGCACTCATCCAGGACATCCAGGCTGCCTTGATATAAAGTAATATAAAGAAGGTGGCACACTCTCATTGTTCGGTTACTGAGGAGTACAGCAACGGGGTGTGGGATTCGCAGTTCACTTCATTGAATTTCTGATATTGGCATGTTAGTGCAGGCACCTGAGTGAGCTAATCTTCAAGACATTTGCCAAAACCTCACCTCCTTAAAAAGGGCGTCAAAATGAAAACTATTCGCCTCTGACTGCTAACTGGTTTAAGTGGAGCATGGCAGAGGCTTATAATTGGACTTCGTAATAACAGTGTGAAGTGTCCGGGTCAGAAACGCACCAATGCACTGGAAGGAAAATGTAAGCTGGTTATACTTGGGCAGCATTTGAGCGATGGCTCCCTGACATCACTCTGCAAAATCTAACCCCCTTAATTTGACAGCAATTTCATTGACTCAAGTGAAAAAAAAATCTGCATCTCCCACTTCTCCCAACCCTCACTCTCCAATTTGCCTCTTCCCGCCCTCAGGCCATTCTACTTCTCCTGACCCCTTTTCGTTGGGAGGAATCATGCCCCTGTCATATATCACCCCCCCCAAACCCGGGAAGGAATTTATCATTAGAAACTTCTCCCTGTTCCATTTTCTGGCTGAATGCCTGCTTCAGAGAAGTTTTAAAGGGTGAAAGACGAGCTTTAGCTTCAATAGTTTCTCAATCCGCTTCCCCATAGAAGGTGATGGTGTTCGGGTCCTTGGAGCATGTTGGCTGATTTATGAATGGAATTCAGGAGTCAGCCATGGCTCAAGGGTGAGACTCTCACCTTTGGGTCAGAAAGTAATGGACTCAATCTCCACGCCAGGGATTTGAGCAGCAAAGGTAGGCGGCCACTCCCAATGTGATGCAGTCAGAGGTGTTGTCTGATGTTGAGATATTTAAACAGAGTCTCACTGATGCCTGAGTTGGATGTAGAAAATCCCATGGCACTATTTCAAAGATGACTTCTCGTTTGTGTCCTGGTCAACATTTGTTCCTCAACCAATGTGACTTAAGCTGAATAGCTGGTGACTGTCATTGGTCGTTGTGGGAGCTTGCTGTGCATAAACTGGTTCTCATGTTTCCAGCATGAAAACAGTGATGGTACTTCAGAAGTATTTCAATGGCTGCACAGCGCTTTTGGGGCCTCTGAAGGGCACGATCTTTCTTTCTAAGATGAACATTGGATCTTTGAGTGGGGAAGGAGGGAAAAAAAAAATCAAAACTCAGTTCTTATCCTCTGGACTTGCCTCTTCCCCAATCCCATCCCTGCCCCAAATAAGGAGAAAAGAAAATTGGAATCAACCCAAGTCTGTCATTTCACTTGACATTGTTAGAAGCTTGGGAACAGAGGAGGGACTGTTACACGAAGGGTTGGAGGGTAGTGGAGGAATATCTATAAGGGGAGGGGAGGAAAGGAAACCCTCCAGAGCGGATAACTCCTGTTTAGCACAGAGCAGATTGTTGTCTGGTTAGTATTGAAGGGCTCTCTCAAGAACTGTCTTTCTGCTTCTGAGCATCTCTCTTGCATTCTAACTAGTGGGGAAAGCTGATTTTCAGAAATTACTGAAAAGATATCTCAAAAACAATTCAGTTCTTTATTTTCAACAGATGCATCCATTGGGCCAATCAGAAATATCATCCATCAGGTAGGAAAACTTACAATTTGCCCGCAAACAGAATACACATTTCACCAACATAAACTCCTCTCCCACTTAGTCTCCCTCCAGCTTTATGGATTGTTTAACAAGGGATAGACGAAAGTCATAGGGATCAGAATACCCCAGGTTTGATTGAGGTCCATGTTAAGGTAGTTGACCTCCGCTTAATACAGATGGACCAGATAGAAAAGCCATCGAAAGTTTTTCAAATGTAGATCCACACATTAATACTCATTCTACCATGTATGCCCAACAGGCACCTGCTGCAGAACAATTGGTCTGAGATGATAAAGATAAATTGGTGTCTCTCTGGATGGTTTTCCCCTGTTGGGAAGTGCACAGGATTAGGAAGACGAGACGCAGCTGTGTTACTCTTCGTGGTGAAAAAAAACAACTTGCCGCTCCTCATTGGGGCTGTCAGTTGCAGCATGTTCAATTGGATGGCGGAGGAGAGGGCATCAGATGCCAGTAGCTTGGGGTAGCATGTGTCCTTGAGAAAGGATTGTGATGGCACGGAAATCTGACCGAGAGTCTGATAAAGAGTTTCAGTGGGTGGAGTAGGCGAAAACTGTTAGGGGAACTGTCCTGGAGCCTTCACTCTCTGTGATAACTGGGGGAGAGGGAGAATGTGTGATTGCACAGAAGGAACTTAGAATGTGAACTGCAGGAAACCAGGCATTCACTTCACATCTTACCAAGGGAAATTTAGTCAAAAGTGAGGCACAGTCTTTGTGCCACAGAGTACCCATTGATGATCTTGTTTTATTTCTTTTTGTGTCTCTTTTATTTTAAAAGTGACAATTTGGTTGATGAAGTGATGTTTTCTTCGCAGGGACTAAAATTCTTCTAAAAAGTGTTGGCATAAATATTTATACATTTCTCATTTCATGTATATTGCTGCCTGTAAATTTTAATAAATGATGTTGATAACCTTTGTGTTTGTTTGAGTAATGTTTTATTCCTGTATGTTTGAGAGGAGCCAAGTTCTCCAGACCGTGCCAGATACCATCTCCCTTTTCAGCTGTAAGGGCTCACCAAGCCAAATCTCATCACTCAGGATTGTAGCTTCCTTGACATCTCAGTATGTGCTACCTCACTTGATGTGGTACTGAGTCATAGAATCCAGCAAGGACCCTGATTTGATCCTTGGCCTGTGGTGAGCCGGCCAGGGAAATGGTAAGCGAGCTTTGTTTGGCCTCAGTTTGGGGAGGGGAAGATACCCCCCACCCCCTCATTGATGTTCAGCAAATTCTGTTCAACAGTAATACTTGGAACGCAGAACACTGCATCATACATCCCCCTGTCCCACTGTTTAATCTCAGCAAACTCAATCTTTCTCAAGCACCTACCTACAACAGCAACTAGCATGTTAACAGTGCCTTTAATGTACGAGCACGTACTAAAGCATTGGGGGAAGCGATTGACGAACAAAATTAGACACAAAGCCACAAGGGTTGTAAATAGGACAGGCGACTAAAGGCTTACTCACTAAGTTTTAAAGAACACCTAAAAGACGGCGAGAGATGTGACTTGGCTGGTAATTCCTAATTCAACTAAATTTTAACTCTGCTTTAACTGCATGTGTGTGGCAACATTTCCACTTTCTAACCATCTTCTGAGCAAGGATATTTCATCTAACCACCTCTTGGAATTTTGTTGCTGGTGGCCTGAAGTATGTACTCCCTTATTATCACTGAAACACTTGTAACTCCTAATAACCACAAAGATCACTTCCCGGTCACCTCTTAAACCTTCCCAACTTTGTTGAAAAAAAATTCTTCCCTCATAACTGACCCCTTATCCCCAATAACATTCTTTTTTTCTTTTAATGTTTTCCTCGGTTAAGGAGCAATTTAGCGTGGCCAATCCACCTAACCTGCACATCTTTGAGTTGTGGGGTGAGACCCATGCAGACACGGGGAGAATGTACAAATTCCGCACGGACAGTGATCCGAGGCTGGGATTGAACTTGGCATCGTGAGGCAGCAGTGCTAACCACTGCCGCGCCCGCCCCCCCAATAACATTCTTGTGAATTGTCACTGGACCGTCTCCTGTTGTTTTTGTATCCTTCCTGTAAAGGATCATAGAATCATAGAATTTGTAGTGCAGAAGGAGGCCATTCGGCCCATCGAGTCTGCACTATCCCTTGGAAAGAGCACCCTACCTAAGCCCACACCTCCACCCTATCCCCGTAACCCAGTAACCCAACCTTTTTTGGTCATTAAGGGCAATTTAGCATAGCCAATCCACCTAACCTGCACATCTTTGGTCTGTGGGAGGAAACCAGAGCACCCGGACGAAACCCACGCAGACACGGGGAGAACGTGCAAACCCCGTGCAGACAGTCACCCAAAACAGTGCACAAAATCCACTGCAGATCCAATATGTTTCTGGACAATAAATCTTGCTTCTATTCTTTACATTCTATGCTTCCTGGGACAAAACCAAGGATTCTCTTCACCTTTTATGGCGACTATAAAGTGACAATAAATATAGAGCATAAAAATAGGTCTTTCGGCCTCGCTCCCGATTAAATGCGTCTATATGATTTGTCCCAACCACTCACTGTGTAGCAAATTCCACATTCTCACATTATTTAGGTGAAAAGGTTTTTCTGAATTTGTTTTCACAAAACAGTTGGATACAGAACTTGGGGCAAAGGGGATCAAAGAATATGGGGGGAGGGGGGGGGAAGGTGTGATTAGGCTATTGAGCTTGATGATGAGCCATGATCATAATGAAAGGTGGAGCAGTCTTGAAGGGCAGAATGGCCTCCTCCTATTTTCTGTGTATCTTTCATGTTTTGTTACTTGATCGGTAGTTATCTTATATGGATATGCTTCTGGAGAAATTGCTGCTCGCAGATGAGCGGATGGCAGTATTGGCAATATATTGGTGGTTGGGAGAGCAGCGCAAGACGGCAGTGAAAAGGATCAAGAAGAGGTGGGAGGAGGAGTTAACAACAAAGAAAAAAGAATAATACAGCACAGGAAGCCCTCTAAGCCTAGACTGGTCATGATACCAATCTTGGTCAAAGCCCTCAGCACTTCCTTGTGCCGTATCCCTCTATACCCATCCTATCCATGTGTTTGTCAAGATGCCTTTTGAATGTCGTTAATGTATTTGCTTCCACAACCTCCCCTAGCAATGTGTTCCAGGCAACCACCATCCTCTGTAAAAAAAAAAAAAAAAAAAACCTACCTCACCCATCTCCTTTAAACTTTGCCCATGGACCTTAAACCTATGCCCCCTGGTGACTGACCCCTCCACCCTGGGAAAGAGTGCCTGCCCACCCACTCTGTCCATGCCCCTCATAATCTTGTAGACCTCGATCCGGTCACCCCTCAAACTCCGTTGTTTTGATGAAAACAGTCCCAGTCTATTCAGCCTCTCCACATAGCTAACACCCTCCAGACCCGGCAACATCCTGGTAAACCTCCTCTGCACCCCCTCCAAAGCCTCCACATCCTTCTGGTAGTGGGGCGACCAGAATTGTGCGCAATATTCCAAGTGTGGCAGTACCAAGGTTATATCCAACTGCAGCATGACTTACCAATTTTTATACTCGATGCCTCGTCCAATGAAGGCAAGCATGCCGTATTCTTTCTTGACTGCTGGTGTTGCCACTTTCAAAGATCTGTGGACCTGCACGCCCAGATCTCTCTGACTATCGATATTCCTCAGAGTTTTGCCATTTACGGTATATTTCCACTCTATGTTAGACCTACCAAAATGCATTACCTCACATTTGTTCGGATTAAACTCCATTTGCCATTTCTCTGCCCAAGTCGCCAACCTATCTATGTCCTGCTGTATCCTCTGACAATCCTCAACACTATCTGCCACACCACCAACCTTGGTGTCATCCGCAAATTTACTAATCAGACCGGCTACATTTTGCTCCAAATCGTTTATGTACATTACAAACAACAGAGGCCCCAGCACAGATCCCTGTGGAACACCACTAGTCACAATCTTCCATTCAGAAAAACACCCTTTTACTGCTACCCTTTGCCTCCTGTGACTGAGTCAGTTCTGTATCCATCTTACCATCTCACCTCTGATCCCGTGTGACTTCACCTTTTGTACCAGTCTGTCATGAGGCACCTTGTCAAAGGCTTTACTGAAGTCCATGTAAACAACATCCACCGTCCGGGGGGAGATAGGATGGGGACATTGGTGTGAGGTAATGTGGTGAGTGAACTTTAAAAAAAAAAAATTTAGAGTACCCAATTATTTGTTTTCCAATTAAGGGGCAATTTAGCGTGGCCAATTCACCTACCCTGCACAGCTTTGGGTTGTGGGGGTGAAACCCACGCAGACACGGGGAGAATGTGCAAACTCCACATGGACAGTGACCCAGGACCGGGATTTGACCCCGGGTCCTCAGTGCTGTAGTCCCAGTGCTAACCACTGCGCCACCGTGCTGCCCTTGGTGCTTGAGCTTAGCCTTCTCCTGTGCAAGAATGAGTTTGATACAGTTTAAGGTATTGCACATGATCCATATGACTACTCAGATGAGTGGTTTTTTTCCAGGGGTAGTGTGTTTAAATCCCCCCACAACAGATGGTGGAATTTAAATTCATTAAAACATCTGGAATTATTTATTATTTTTAAAAATAAATTTAGAGTACCCAATTCATTTTTTCCAATTAAGGGGCAATTTAGCGTGGCCAATCCACCTACCCCGCACATCTTTGGGTTGTGGGGGTGTAACCCATGCAAACACGGGGAGAATGTGCAAGCTCCACAAGGACAGTGACCCAGAGCTGGGATCGAACCTGGAACCTCGGCGCCGTGAGACTGCAGTGCTAACCACTACGCCTTAAAATCATCTGAAATTATAAGTCTAATGAACATGAAACCATTGTCGACTGTCGTAATACCCGTCTGGGTTCACTGCTGCAATTTAGGAAAGAGAACATGCCTTTCTTACCTGGTCTGGCCTATTTGTTACTCAAAAAATGTTATCTGAAATGGCAATCCAACTGTTTCCAAGAAAAGTTTCAGTGGTTTAAGGAGACAGCTCAAGAGATGACAATAAAGCTGACCTAGCCAGCAGCATCCACATCCTGTAAGTGAAATAATAAAAAAGAAAATCACACTCAGTTGAACCCCACAAAACAGCATTGTGAAAGGTGACCAGTTCTATTTTTGGTACAGTCGGTTGAGGGGTGAATGTCGACAAGAACATGAACACTGGGACGACGTGCCTCATGTCTTTGAACATTGCCTTGGAATCTTCAAAATGAATTGCACAGGCAGCTCGGGCCCTCAGCTCCCTGGGCCCTCAGCTCCCTGGGCCCTCAGTTCCCTGGGCCCTCAGTTCCCTGGGCCCTCAGTTCCCTGGGTCCTCAGCTCCCTGGGCCTTCAGCTCCCTGGGCCCTCAGCTCCCTGGGCCCTCAGCTCCCTGGGCCCTCAGCTCCCTGGGCCCTCAGCTCCCTGGGCCCTCAGCTCCCTGGGCCCTCAGCTCCCTGGGCCCTCAGCTCCCTGGGCCCTCAGCTCCCTGGGCCCTCAGCTCCCTGGGCCCTCAGCCCCCTGGGCCCTCAGCCCCCTGGGCCCTCCGCCCCCTGGGCCCTCCGCCCCCTGGGCCCTCCGCCCCCTGGGCCCTCCGCCGCCTGGGCCCTCCGCCGCCTGGGCCCTCCGCCGCCTGGGCCCTCCGCCGCCTGGGCCCTCCGCCGCCTGGGCCCTCCGCCGCCTGGGCCCTCCGCCCCCTGGGCCCTCCGCCCCCTGGAATTCCCTCCCAAAGCACTCTGCCACTTTCACTTTCCTCCATTCAGATGCTCCACCAAAACGATCACTTTGACAAAGCTTTTGATCATAATCTATTTTCTCACAAGTAGGCTTACATTAACACTGCAACGAAGTTACTGTGAAAATCCCCTAGTCGCCACACTCGGCGCCTGTTCGGGGACATGGGCGTAATGTCATCTTGTCTGGCTTGTCAATTTAAAAACAATTAATGCAACGAATGCTCAAAACTGGTCCAGTGCAGCAGAAAGAACTAGGAGCAGGAGGAGGCCATTCAGCCTCTCAAGCCTACTTCGCCATTCAATACGATCATGGCTGATTGTCTCTCGGCTTCAACTCCACTTTCCTCCCCATTCTCCATAACCGTTAAAAATCTGTCGGGCAGCCGGTGATGCAGTGGTTAGCACTGCTGCCTCACGGCGCCGAGACCCCAGGTTCGATCCTGGCTCCAGGTCACTGTCCGTGTGGAGTTTGCACATTCTCCCCGTGTTTGCGTGTGTTTGGCCCCCACAACCCAAAGATGTGCAGGGTAGGTGGATTGACCACGCTAAATTGCCCCTGAATTGGAGAAAATTAATTGGGTACTCTAAATTTATAAAAAGAAAATCTGTCAATCCTCTCCTTAAATTTACTCAATGTCTCGCCATCCACTGTACTTTGGGGTAGTGGATGCCACAGATTCACAGCCCATTGAGAGAAGTCATTTCTCCTCATCTCTGTTTTAAATCTGCCACCCCTTATCCTAAAACCGCTTGTTCTAGAATGCCCCACTAGAGGAAGCATCTGCTGACGTCTACTTTGTCGATATCTTTTATACCTCAATCAGACTCCTCTCATTCTTCTAAACTCCAGAGAATATCGGCCTTAACTGCTCAATCTGTCTTCACGCGGCAAACCCCTAATTTTATTGACCAAAATGGATCACCTCTCACTTATCCATGTTGAACTCCAACTGCCAAATTTGGGCCACTCACCTCACCTATCTATATCTATTTGTTAATTTCTTATTTCCTCATTGCAACTTACTCTCTCACCTATTTTAATGTGAACTGCAAATTTGGCTATAGAACCTTCTATCCCTGTGTCCAAGTCGTTGATCTATATTGTAAGTAGTTGGGGCTGGAGAACCAAACCATGTTGCACTTCACTAGTTACATCTTGCGAATCAGAAAAAGACCCATTTATCCTCACTCTGCCTTCTGTCGGTTAGCCAGTCCTGCATCTAAGCTAATAAATTATCCCTAACCCCATGTGATCTTAGCTTGTGTGATGACCTTTCGTGCGACACCTTATCAAATGCCTCCTGGATGTGCTACATCGGCATGATCCCCATTATCTACTTGGCTTGTTACATCTTTGAAGAACTCTGAACAAATGAGTCAAATACAATTTACCCTTCATAAAACCATGCTGACTCAAGCACACATGAACACAGAGAAGGACAGGAGAACACCAACCCATTGGTTTAGCTTAATCATTATACTTGGCGCCTCTGTTGTTACAAGGAGAAACAGTGGAAAGATAAGCTCGAGAATGGGGGAAGACGAGGATAAAGTCATGAAAACCTGGGAAAGGTGGTGCACACCTTCACGTGCAATGGCTGCTCACACAGCCAAATAAAATATTAAAATATAGGATAAGGGTGTTTGCGCCCCATTTGGCCGTGCACTAAAACATACCTCCCCCGTCTCCAAATTATACCAGAGGCAGCAAGGACACACTGTCTTTTTCTCGGAAATGAGACTTGCCTGTACCTTTGCAGGAGCTAGTTAATGATTCTTTAACCACAAAATAGAAAGAAAGATAGAAAGAATTTGCAAAGACATTAGTTCTAAAGAGATATATTTCATACAACCACATGATGCAACAAATTCCCAAGATCTAGTACAGTACAGAGTGATCGTTATTCCAAATATATATATATATATATATATATATATACATATATATAGATGCCCAGCAAATGTTCATACAATTGGTTCAGATTATATTAATAATAATCTTTTTATTGTCACAAGTATGCTTACATTATCACTGCAATGAAGTTATTGTGAGAATCCCCTAGTCGTGTACACCGAGGGAGAATTCAGAATTCTCAGCTGGTACAGGAATTGAACCCGCGCTGCTGGCCTTGTTCTGCATTACAAATCGATCATTATAATCTTTGTGGTCGGTGTCTCGTTTCATTCGGAAAATTAAAGGATACCAAAAAGAGCGGAGGATCTCAGGATACCAGAATAAAGAAATGAGCACATGACCCTAGGGTGCCCCCTCCATAAGGCAAAAAAGTAAAAGCTGAACAATATCTAAGAGATCCCTTGTGGGGGAAAATAATGAAATATAGCTCACTCTCCCAAGACTTGCAGGCAACGAAAGGATGCCCAAGGAGAAGGGACAGCTGGATACCGCCATCGGTACAAGATGTGGGTTGCGATGTCCACTCTCGGGTACAGGAGCCAGTAAACCCAAGATACGCACACCATGCAAGACTCGCTCCACAGCAGACGTCACTCCTCTCCAGCCAAATCAGAGGCACAGCTCAAACCCTGCCTTCACTAGAAAACTGAAACCATTTTCCACCGAGGAAACCTCACCAACAAGGAGAAGCTGAGTCATCAAGACACCCATTAACGGGGTATCTTGGGAAGGGACGTGACCCTTTCCTCCTCAGGCAAGGTAAGGGAAACCCTCTCGAATAAATAGAACAAATCAGCTTCTCCTACCCAGATAAAGGAAGGAAACACTAAAGGGAGCGAGGAACACCAGGATTAGCTGATAAACATCACACAAGTCTAGCAATGTACACCGTTGCAAAAAGCATGTCAGGGACAGAACAGCATAACCTCACAAGAAACAGGATACTGTCCCTACAGGGGAGCCCAAGCCTCAAGTCGGAGGACAGGTTGGAAGTCCCTGTATAAGACCTACTCCTCCATCCAGCCTGCTCCCCAACGGAAAAAAAGCATCTAATAATGTTAAACCGAGACACTCGGACTTGCACTCCCCCCACAGTCAACAGGATACTGCCTCTGTAGTGGAACAGAACCTCGAGAAGGAGAGTAGTCCAGAAACTCCCAAAAGGGGCCATCTTGGTGAGGCTGACCTACTCCAACCAACATACTCCCCACCTGACCCAGGTGAACACACTGACTACTGTCCGAAACTACTCAATCAAGTGATCACTGTCGCAACCAATGCAGCCAAGTAAATATTGAAAACCAACCCAAGCAAGGCCAGATATCCAAGGATGAACTGGCCCCGCCCAGGTGTGCACCTGTACATATTTCCCCCCCAACTCCAACAACACCAGAGGCGACAACTGCAGGAAAAAAGGATTCCATTTTTTTCTCCAAGATACACACACTGTGTACCATCACAGGAGGCAAGATTTCCATAATCCCAAAATAACAAAAAACACGACACCAACAGTTCTAATGGGGGGTTCCCTCACCCACAATGAGGACTTATAAGGTCATCCCTACACCACAATGCTAAACCATCTGTCACCCTGCTGTGACGCTCCTCATCTTCTCTATAAAGGGAAGGGTGCCGTAGAAAAATGTGTTCCCCCATTGTAAAAGCAAGGGTTACCGCACATAAAAGAACAGGTAAATACTGCCCAGCCCTCATGTTATACTACCGGTTGGTTTAGCTCAGTTGGCTGGACAGCTGGTTCGTGATGCAGAGCAAGGTAACAGTGCAAGTCAGTTCCTGTACCGGCTGAGGTTATTCGTGAAGGCCCCGCTGTCTCAATCATGCCCTTCACCTGAGGTGTGGTGGTCCATCGGTTAAAGAACCACCAGTCAGCTCTCCCTCAAAGGAGAAAGCAACCTATGGTCATTTGGGACCGTGGCGACTTAACTTTGCTACCAATTCAGCATGATTTTCGATGTTTAAGAGGTGACAAACGCCCATATGCTCAGATATCATACACCCGTGTCAGGATGAAGGCCATAACACAAAATCAGGGGTATAATCACAGGGAACAAAGTTCAGGATTAATGATGAACTGTAGGATAATGTAACCGCCCACAGAGCTTTGACAGGCCAAAGCCATGACAGGACTGTCGAGCAACATCCAGGATCCATCCAGAGTTTCACTGAAGCCCTTGCACCTCTGCCATGTCGTCGTCCAGAAGCCCTGGTAAAGAGAAACCCAGTGTGTGGCAAATACCTGTTGAGTTTTTTTGTAGTGGCACTGTCCCTTACCCCCAGGTCACTGGCATCTGTGGCCATTTTAATGATCTGGAAAAGTCCCTGCCAGCACTGGTCAACTTATAAAGATGGCCCTAAACTTCTCAAACGCCGCTTGGCAGTTTGCGGACTGCCTCCATTTTCACTTGCTTCCCCAGCACATTGAATAACGGTACCCGGTACCGTGATAGTACTGAGTTTCGGTATGAATTTCCTACACAATCCGCACATACCCGGTACGGGAATTGAACCTGTGCTGTTCCTGTTTTTGTTTTGGGAACGACAAAGTCCATCAATGGTCGTAACAGCCTCCCCGAACAGGCGCCGGAATGTGGCGACTAGGGGCTTTTCGCAGTAACTTCATTGAAGCCTACTTGTGACAATAAGCGATTTTCATTTCATTTCATTTCACTTTGGCCGTTCTGGGCACCACTTACCCCTGTCCCACTGCATGGCCTAAATAGGTGACTTTTGCCTTGGCAAACATGCTTTTGGCCAAATTGACTGCTAGCCTGGCCAACTCCAGTTCTCTGAGTAGCTCCTCCTTGCTCCATATGTTCTTTCCACGACCACACAGTCAGGCACTCAAGCCACGACTTGGGATGTAAACTGTTGGAATGTCGCTGGTGCATTTTTGAGTCCAAACGGCATCACGCTGTGTTGAAAGAACCCTTGGGGGCATTTCAAAAGCAGGTATCTTCCCCCCCCCCGGTGTTACTGAACCTGCCAATATCCTTTCAACAAATCAATCTTTGACAGGAAGGAGGCACTAACTATTAGTTTCTTTTTTTACTGCATTTCCATTTCGGACTCCATTTTCTTTATAAACCGAAGACAAGTCACCTGCCTGAAGAAAAATCTTCGCTTCAGAGCCATATTGCTACAAACCTGGCGTCTCTTTTTAATTCATACTCTAACCCAAATGTTGCCATCCACCGTTCCAAGGATCCAATCCAAATGATGTTGTGATCCCCTGGGCGAGTGCACGGCAATTCCAGTCCCACTTGACCCTGAGCAAGAACGCAATTGAAATTCATAAATAATTTTTAGTTTCATGAGCCAGGGTTTAGAAAACTCCAAAGTATATCATGGAGTTCACCTGACCTACAACGTTATTGATTTTGGTTACGATGAGCACAAGGATCTGCCTTTCAGGTGTTAGTCAACAGAGGTCTTAAGCACTTTTATTCAAAAACAAAGTTTATTCTACGAATTTAGTTCACATTTTAATAAACATACACAGTAAGTATTTTTATCAACTACCAACATAAAAACCCCACACAGCTGCAGTACTCTATGTATAACCCTGAATAACTTTCTCCCTTTAGCTGTTCCAATTTAATAACAACATCCCATAAACCAGAAAGCCCTTTCCAAAGGTGTGGCCCAGCACATGGCACTCAGGACCTGGTATCTTTAAGACTGTGGTATGGATACACCTGTGTCCTTTCCAAAACAGCAGGTTTAAATTCTTTCCAGAAAACAGTTATTTCTTTTCAAGTTATCAAGCCGTCTGGAAACAGCTTTTAAAATGCAGATAGAGAAAGAAAACCTTCTTTCAGCCTGTGCAGAACAAAACCAGTTCAAACTCAATGCGAAAGTAAAACTCTGAGCCACAGCCCAGCTCCAACTCAAAAACGAAAGTAAAAACCCAGCCCAGCTCCACCCACACAATGACATCACTGAAGCCATGTGATAGGAAATGAAATGAAAATTGCTTATTGTCACAAGTAGGCTTCAAATGAAGTCACTGTGAAAAACCCCTAGTCGCCACATTCCGGCACCTGTTCAGGGAGACAGAAACATTCTTGAAGGGACACTCCCATGACATTAGAAAACACCCAGAGACTTTGGCCCTCGGCTGCCCAATAACTACAGTCACCAGGTTTGTAACTTTAAACACAATTAATTTTATAATAACAATAACTCTAGTTAAATATGCAGCAAATACAACAGGGTAACAATTATCTAATTACCCCCACTTTAACATGTCCCACACTCGATATGCACACACGCACACACATACACATGACAGACAAACATAGTGGAGAAGAGGAGGGTAAAATAAATAAAAGGGATAAAAGTCTTTGTTTCAGATGGTTGTCTTACAGCACACCTTCCTTAAATTTAGACTTTCAGTTTGAGATTTTGGTTTCCGGTCTGTAACGGCTGTTGCTGTAGATTCATTCAGGTCTCTGTGCAGCTATGCAGCTTTGCTGGAGAAATCACGAGGGGGGGGGAAAGAGAAGCTCCTTTCCTCTGAGCACCCGGGACTCCAACTATTTCCCCACGCCCTCTGAAAATCATCCCACTCAGGCAGAATCCCATCACTGCCTGTCACTGAGCAGAATATGGTCTTTCGGCTAATTCACTGGCCACCAGACAACCAATTGAACCAAGTCCCACCAATCTCTCGGGTGCCAAAAAGTCTTGACGTTTGCTGTCCGAAGTCTGTACGAGTGGTCTGTTTTATAACTTCCACTGCCAGCTGGACCCCACCCCAGTCACCTCTGACTGCCTCAATCAAACAAGGATTTCCGTAATCCAACTCGGTTCCCACCGCCAAATTTGAACCAGGATATTCCAGAAATATAGCACAGGTTATACACACCAGGATCAAATAATTATGGTAATAGCACATTACTGCGGATGCTGAATCTGAAACAAAAGTAGAAAATGCTGGACAATCTCAGTAGGACTGACGCTGAGGAAGGAGCAGTGCTCCGAAAGCTAGTGTTTGAAACAAACCTGTTGGGACTTTAACCTGGTGTTGTAAGGCTTCTTACTGTGCTCACCCCAGTTCAACGCCGGCATCTCCACATCATGACATCTGTGGAGAGAGAACGGGGCTAACGCTTCGAGTCTGGATGACTCTCAAAGAGTTCTCCATTCGCTCAAATAATTCTGGGTTGTGCACCAGGATTAAAAAAGGATTAAAAGTTTATTAGTGCCAAAGTTCGTGAAAGCTCAGCTGCTCCCATGTGGCCCCTCTCGTCACATGTTGTTTGATAAGGCTCCTGTCAAACACTGAGAAATGTTTTATTAGGTTAAAGGTACTACATAAATTGAAGTCGTTGATTTAGCATTGCATCTGAAAGACAATACTGTAGAATGTTATTTTTCAAAGAGTACCCAATTCTTTTTTTTCCCAATTAAGGGGCAATTTAACGTTGCCCATCTACCTAGCCTGCACATCTTTGGGTTGTGGGGGTGAGACCCACGTAGACATGGGGAGAATGTTCAAACTCCACACGGACAGTGACCGAGGCCGGGATCGAACCCGGGTCCTTGGCGTCGTGAGACCACAGTGTTAACCACTGAACCGCTGTGCCACAGTGCCACCCCAGTGCCATAGACTCTTTATTGCATCTGTGTAAAACATAAGTTCATTATTCTGTCCTCCAGGTTAATTTTAAACTCTGCTTCTCTCCTTTTTCGGAGGTTGCAGTTTCAAATGTCAGATCCAAAGCTCACTCTTGCCTTAACATGCGAAATAAATAAAATTGCCAGTCCCAGCTGACCATTGGCTACTTTCCCCTTTGAGGTCAGGGAGCTGACTAGTGGTGATTTAACCTGAGGATCACTGCACCTCAGGCGAGGGACAAAGGTGAGAAGGCGGGGCCTTCATTAATAACCTCAGCCGGTACGGGAATTGAACCCGCGCTGTTAGCCTTGCTCTGCATCACAAACCAACCAACTGAGCTAACATGCATCACACAGAGGACTGCAGTTCTTCTCGGTTCCTGCTGGTGGTGCTCTTGGGGTGTCCAGGAATTCCTCTGGCGAACTGTGGGACGAACCTGAAGCTTGTGTTACCGCAGCTCTTTTTCCAAAGCGCGTTTAACGGTGAATTGGGTCACCTTTCTGTGAGTTGTGAAGGGTGGTCCATTTGGTGAAAATGTTTTGCATCTGAGTTGCACAAGTTGCAGATTCAGTTCCTGATGTGCTTGCTTTAATGTAGAACCATCCACCGCCTTTTATGTGCAGCTTCAATAGCATTCAACATGTTTAACATTATCCAGGACAAAGCTGTCTCCTTGATTGGCACCCTGTACTCCACCCTAAACTCACTACACCACAAACACTCAGTGGCAGCCGTGTGTACAATCTACAAGATGCACTGCAGCAGCTCACCAAATCTCTTCGAAATTTAGGCTTGGGTTGACGAGTAGCAAATAACATTTTTGCCATTCGAATGTCAAGCAATGATCATCTCCAACAAACAATAATCAAATAATCTTCAGCGGTAGCTTTGCCATCGCTCAATCCCCCACCAACAGCAACCTGGCGTTATCATTGATCAGAAACTGAACTGGACTTGCCGCATAAATACCGTGGCTGTAATGCAGGTCAGAAGGCGGGTTGGCAGTGCAGTGGTTAGCATTGCTACCTGACGCCGCTGAGGAGCCGGGTTCAATCCCGGGTCACTGTCCGTGCGGAGTCTGCACGTTCTCCCCGTGTGTGCGTGGGTTTCCACCGGGTGCTCCGGTTTCCTCCCACAGTCCAAAGATGTGCAGGTTAGGTAGATTGGCCATGATAAATTACCCCTTAGTGCCCAAAATGGTTAGGTCGGGTTGTATTTAGCGCGGCCAATCCACCTACCTTGCATATCTTTGGGTTGTGGGGGCGAGACCCACGCAGACGGGGAGAATGTGTAAACTCATCATGGACAGTGACCCGGGGCTGGGATCGAACTTGGGTCCGCAGTGCCGTGAGGCAGCAGTGCGAACCACTGCATCACGTGCCTCCAAACAAAGGTACTGATTTGATGAAGAGATTTAATAATTGAAAAATTAACTATACGTGCTTCTATACAAGACGCCAGAGATTGGGAGTAAGAAAAGGCTGGGTGTAAACTATGTTTCAAGTTGGGAAAAGGTATGACAAGGTTGAAGGCCTTTTGGAACATGCTTTGAATACATAAGTACAGCAACAGTCAGGCAGGAGAAGATCTTCAATCCATTGTGCCCACCCATCTGCAGGCCTTCTGTGTCAGCCATGGGTCAGTGGGGAATACGCTTGGTTCTGTGTCAGTTTGTGGATTCATTCTCGACACTTATTCAGTCGCATATAGGCCAGACCAGGTAAGAATGAACAAACCCAGGTGTTTGGAAATAATCTGGAAGTTAGATAATTACTAACAGCTTTTTTATTCTAGATTCATTAAATTAACTAAAATAAATTCCCAGCTACTGTGGTGGGGTTGATTTAAAGCCTTGCATCTGGATTGGGCCTCCAGGCCTCTGGATTACTAGCCCAGTAGCATCATGACAATGCCACCAGTCCTGAGATTTGAACCCGTCATCTAACCTGAGATTCCAGTTCTGAACTGAAGGAGCCCTGTACTGTCAGAGGTGCCAGGAGCCCTGGACTGTCAGAGGTGCCAGGAGCCCTGGACTGTCAGAGGTGCCAGGAGCCCTGGACTGTCAGAGGTGCCAGGAGTCCTGGACTGTCAGAGGTGCCAGGACCCCTGTACTGTCAGAGGTGCCAGGAGCCCTGGACTGTCAGAGGTGCCAGGACCCCTGTACTGTCAGAGGTGCCAGGAGCCCTGTACTGTCAGAGGTGCCAGGACCCCTGTACTGTCAGAGGTGCCAGGAGCCCTGTACTGTCAGAGGTGCCAGGAGTCCTGGACTGTCAGAGGTGCCAGGACCCCTGTACTGTCAGAGGTGTCAGGAGCCCTGTACTGTCAGAGGTGCCAGGAGCCCTGGACTGTCAGAGGTGCCAGGAGCCCTGGACTGTCAGAGGTGCCAGGACCCCTGTACTGTCAGAGGTGCCAGGAGCCCTGTACTGTCAGAGGTGCCAGGAGCCCTGTACTGTCAGAGGTGCCAGGAGCCCTGGACTGTCAGAGGTGCCAGGAGCCCTGGACTGTCAAGAGGTGCCAGGAGCCCTGTACTGTCAGAGGTGCCAGGAGCCCTGGACTGTCAAGAGGTGCCAGGAGCCCTGTACTGTCAGAGGTGCCAGGAGCCCTGTACTGTCAGAGGTGCCAGGAGCCCCGTACTGTCAGAGGTGCCAGGAGCCCTGTACTGTCAGAGGTGCCAGGAGCCCTGTACTGTCAGAGGTGCCAGGAGCCCTGTACTGTCAGAGGTGCCAGGAGCCCTGTACTGTCAGAGGTGCCAGGAGCCCCGTACTGTCAGAGGTGCCAGGAGCCCTGTACTGTCAGAGGTGCCAGGAGC
Source organism: Scyliorhinus torazame (assembly GCF_047496885.1). NCBI lineage: Eukaryota > Metazoa > Chordata > Chondrichthyes > Carcharhiniformes > Scyliorhinidae > Scyliorhinus > Scyliorhinus torazame. The sequence continues at coordinate 6,587,552 of NC_092716.1, read as the reverse complement.
CCCGTACTGTCAGAGGTGCCAGGAGCCCTGGACTGTCAGAGGTGCCAGGAGCCCTGGACTGTCAGAGGTGCCAGGACCCCTGTACTGTCAGAGGTGCCAGGAGCCCTGTACTGTCAGAGGTGCCAGGAGTCCTGGACTGTCAGAGGTGCCAGGACCCCTGTACTGTCAGAGGTGTCAGGAGCCCTGTACTGTCAGAGGTGCCAGGAGCCCTGGACTGTCAGAGGTGCCAGGAGCCCTGGACTGTCAGAGGTGCCAGGACCCCTGTACTGTCAGAGGTGCCAGGAGCCCTGTACTGTCAGAGGTGCCAGGAGCCCTGTACTGTCAGAGGTGCCAGGAGCCCTGGACTGTCAGAGGTGCCAGGAGCCCTGGACTGTCAAGAGGTGCCAGGAGCCCTGTACTGTCAGAGGTGCCAGGAGCCCTGGACTGTCAAGAGGTGCCAGGAGCCCTGTACTGTCAGAGGTGCCAGGAGCCCTGTACTGTCAGAGGTGCCAGGAGCCCCGTACTGTCAGAGGTGCCAGGAGCCCTGTACTGTCAGAGGTGCCAGGAGCCCTGTACTGTCAGAGGTGCCAGGAGCCCTGTACTGTCAGAGGTGCCAGGAGCCCTGTACTGTCAGAGGTGCCAGGAGCCCCGTACTGTCAGAGGTGCCAGGAGCCCTGTACTGTCAGAGGTGCCAGGAGCCCCGTACTGTCAGAGGTGCCAGGAGCCCTGGACTGTCAGAGGTGCCAGGAGCCCTGGACTGTCAGAGGTGCCAGGACCCCTGTACTGTCAGAGGTGTCAGGAGCCCCGTACTGTCAGAGGTGCCAGGAGCCCTGCACTGTCAGAGGTGCCAGGAGCCCCGTACTGTCAGAGGTGCCAGGAGCCCTGTACTGTCAGAGGTGCCAGGAGCCCTGTACTGTCAGAGGTGCCAGGAGCCCTGCACTGTCAGAGGTGCCAGGAGCCCTGCACAGTCAGAGGTGCCAGGAGCCCTGCACTGTCAGAGGTGCCAGGAGCCCTGTACTGTCAGAGGTGTCAGGAGTCCTGGACTGTCAGAGGTGCCAGGAGTCCTGGACTGTCAGAGGTGCCAAGCTTTAGGTGAAATGCTAGACTTTTTGCCCTATCTGGTGATGCAGAAGCTCCCATTCCCCCAAATCTCAGGAAGGATGTATTGACTCTTAAGTAATGGGTTAAGAGACATTGCAATTAGTTGTCTCATGTTAAGGATCCAATGATTGATACTGATATGTGAAGGGGCTTCAGGTGGCCCTTGTGTCAGGTGGTGTGTTGTTAGAGTTTTGTGCAGAGGCTGTGGAAGTGAAATAAATGGTGTTTGGTGAAAAGGAACAGGACTTTTGACTCTTCATACAATGGTAACTAAAACGTAAAACATTGACCTCGGAATGGCTGCTGCAGAGATTCAGGAGAATGATACTGGGGCGCACCAGGTTAAATAATGAGGACAGGTTGCATTGCCATGACTTATATTGTCTTGAATTTAAAAGGCTGGGGAACAATATAATCAAGGCCTTGAACATGTTAGCGCAGTTTGATAAATACAGGGTGGTAACTGAAAGGTGCGTCATGGTCTGTTCCTCCAGGGGTTTGGCAGCAGCCCTCAGGCTTAACCTTGCTGGATTTGCGTTGAGGTACAACACTGGCAAAACACACGGACAAACTAGTCCAGCAGGTTTGCTCTGTGTTGAGACCCAGCACAACAGCAGTTGTAGCTGGGATTTTGTTTTGTTAATTTACGAGCTGGTCAGTATTGTGTACTGAAGGCTTTGAGCCCTTGTTGTTTGTGTCTGTCCGTCACGAGCCTTTTATTTCTCATTTTCTCTGATGCATTCGGACTTGAATCAATCCTCAGGCTTCGCACTTTGAACCCAGGTGATGAAAAACCCCTTGACGCAAGGTTTTGAAAAATCTTAAGCTTTCCGAGCACATCAGCTTTATTTAGTTGTCAGTTGTTGTTCCTGCAAAGCTGATTGACATGTGGTTAAGTAGCTCCCTCTTCAGTTGCCTTTTCTATTTGTATCTAGTGCCCAAGGTGCAAAATCGCCTCCAGACAAATGGATTGTTCTGGAGATGGTTACCGGAGCAACCCTGTTCAGACCCAATTTTCGAATGACTGTATAATCCCCGTTGGAGGTAACTCATCCCCACCTTACTAAAATGTGTCAGTTGGGGAAAAAAGAGAAAAACAGTTTGAATTTAAACCGTGTCTGAGAAAAATGTGTGGTTTACAGGCATTGCAGACAACTGGGGTTAGGAATTGGTGTTCTACATTGCACCTGCCAACTGGAGAGAGTGTATGTTGCACTGGGGAGGATGTGTCTGCTGCAAAACACAAATGGGCAATAGATCAAAAGGCTGTGGGATGGAGTGCAGTATGCAAGTTGGCGAGGGGGTGTGTGTGTGTGTATGCATGTCCTGCAGCATGCGGGAAGGATGGAGTGAGTGAAAATTCAATGTGTGGATAGTTTTTCACTTTGGTGCAGGAATTTTGGTTAGAGGAGGCTTGCGTTGTGGACGAGAATGGAAAGGTGTAAGATTGGCCCAGACCTTCTATTTGCTGGAGGGTTGTACCCTGCAGGTAGCCCCCAAGGTGCACTGGAAATCCCCATGCAAGGACAGCATGGAAATTGCCTGGGGAACTTCAACACCTGGAACCCGATGAAAATCTGATTTTAACTTTGGCTGGTTGTGACTCACTTAGCAGAATACTTACATTGGATAAATTAAAACCAGTTCTGACTCCAGGGTCACTAAACTACCAACCACCCACTGCCAACTCCCCACTGGACCATCTGACGATACGCTGCCCCCCCTCCCCCCTCTTCTAAGTAGGCTTACATTAACACTGCAATGAAGGTACTGTGAAAAGCCCCTAGTCGCCACATTCCGGCACCTGTTCGGGTACACAGAGGGAGAATTCAGAATGTCTAATTCACCTAACAGCACGTCTTTCGGGGCTTGTGGGAGGAAACCGGAGCACCCGGAGGAAACCCACGCAGACACGGGGAGAACGTGCAGACTCCACACAGACAGTGACCCAAGCCGGGAATCGAACCTGGGACCCTGGAGCTGTGAAGCAACAGTGCTAACCACTGTGCTCCAGTGCTGCCTTTATATTCGGTGTTGGTGCAATGTGCCAATGACTTGTTTGGCGTCTGTTGTGCAGAGTGGAACAGCAGAGCTGGAAACACCTTGGCGTAATGAGAGAGAGTGGATTTTCCTGTTGCCTCCATGTTTGGTCATTGTTTAGGTTATAAGTTGGGTGCTTGATTATGTGAGTTGAAAGTACTGCAAGTCTGAATCCGTTATTCATGAAGTAGTCGCAGGACATCTTGAAAATCAGAATACAATTGAGCAGAATCAACCTGGTCGTACCAAAGGAACGGCAAATTTATCCTAATTCTTTGAGGATGTAACAAGTAGAAGTATTGAATTTAAATTTTCGAAAGGCATTCGACGATGCTACTTGAAGGGTTACTGCGCAGGATAAGAATTGGTGCATTAAATCGACACAGAGGATTGGCTAACCTGCAGTCAGACTTATTGCACCATTTTCTGGTCAGCAAACTGTAGCTATGGGAGGGCCGGGCAAGGAAAGCCGCTCTGGAATTTGAGGGTAGAATCTTAACCTGTTGGACAACTCAAGTTATTAAAAGGAGAGAGATGGTAAATTGTTCATGTTTCACTAATTTCCCCTGATAGCTCAGACAGAGGAATCATGGTAATGCCAAGAGGAATCTGAATACTTTTTAGCTGAGAGTGTTAATTGTTCCAATTGGATAGTCAGGGTCAGAGCAAAACCCTGGCTTGATAGATTATAACTCCTGTGTTTCATTTAGAGATGTGGGTGAACAGAGTTACAGGACTGCCGATTAACTTTAAATTAAAAAAATAAAACATTAATTAAACATAGAGATTAACTATAATATACTGCTCCTTCACCACACCTATCTCTTCACAGATGTACACAGACCTATAAGGGTAACACAGCGTGACAAAAAGTATCTTGTACTCTAATGTTCAGGAAGTACTCAGTCCCTGTGAACCAATAGGCCAATTGTGGTCAAACACACCACACCCTGAAACCAAGTGGCAGATTCCATCCAAAACAACTTCTGTGGATTTCTCGTCAAATCTCGCCAGACGCTTGTCACACTGAGCCAACTGGACTGACTGGAACTCTGACTTCCACAAAAGTATTTCCAAACTCCTCTCTCTCGAAAAACACACCTCGGAGTCTTCTCTGGGACTACGCATTCTCTCAAATGCTTTCACCAAGGATTCACTTCCAGGGTTTCAATCTCTCCTTTCAGCATTCCTCTACCTTGGATTGCCACATACAATCAAGCTTCTCCATAATCGCTCAGGTACGCAGCCCTGTTAACAGTATGTTACTGCTCCACAGTCAGGGTTAATGTGTCATCAAACTTTTGATTCCCCTCAGATGTTTGGTTTATCACTTTAAAATCCGGTTACTGCAGTTCTCCAACTGACAGCACTTTCTCTGCTTTTCACTTTAACTTTACCCAACAAGTCCTTGTTCAACTTGTTTAAAAAAAAACATTTAGAGTACCCAATTATTGGACTTCGGGTTGCGGCTATGCAGAGCTCAGTCGCACGTTCGACAGCTCCCGCCAGAAACGGACTTCTGGGCTCTTTCTAGGCCCCCAGCGGCATTTGTTCGACGGTTCCCAGTGTGGGAAGATGACAGTAACGTTTCCCCGGCACTGTATGGATTGGACCAGGAGTGGAGCGGTGAAAAAAGTAGTTTTGGAGCAGCGAAAAGTGCGAGGGAGGAAAACCAAGATGGCGGCGGGTGGAGACCAGGCAGCGTGGGCGCAGTGGTCGCAGGAACAGCAGGAGTTTCTCCAGCGCTGCTTCACGGAATTGAAGGCAGAGCTGTTGGAGCCAATGAAGGCTTCGATAGACAAGCTGCTCCAGACCCAGAAGGCCCAAGGGGCGGCGATCCGGGAGGTGCGGCAAAAAGCCTCGGAGAACAAGGACGAGATCTTGGGCCTGGCGGTGAAGGTAGAGGCGCACGAGGCGATGCATAAGAAATGGCAGGAGAAGTTCGAGGACATGGAGAATCGGTCGAGGGGGAAGAACCTGCGGATTCTGGGTCTCCCGGAGGGAGTGGAGGGGTCGGATGTTGGAGCATACGTGGTCACGATGCTGAACACGATGGGCGTGGGGGCCTTCCCGGGGCCCTGGAGCTGGAGGGGGCCCACCGAGTCCTGGCGAGGAGGCCCAAGCCCAACGAGCCCCCGCGGGCGGTACTGGTGCGGTTCCACCACTTCGTGGACAGGGAGTGTGTCCAAAGGTGGGCAAAGAAGGAGCGGAGCAGCAGGTGGGAGAATGCAGAGGTCCGGATATACCAGGACTGGAGCGCGGAGGTGGCCAAGAAGAGGGCCGGGTACAATCGGGCTAAGGCGGCTCTGCATCGGAAGGGGGTAAAATTTGTAACGTTGCAGCTGGCGCGACTGTGGGTCACTATCAAGGACCGCCACCACTTTTTCGAGACGCCGGAGGAGGCGTGGACCTTTACCCAGGCCGGAAAGTTGGACTCTGATTGAGGGTCGGTTGCGAGGGGATGTCGAGAGGGGATTGGTGTGATTGTTGTGTTTTGGGGGGGATGTTCTGTTCTGTCTGGTGCTGGGTGGGGTTGGGTGAAAGTGTGGGCGCCGGTGGTTGGAAGAGGGGGCCCCATTGGGGGGGAGAGGGGAGGCCCGAGGTGGGGGAGCTGGGGTCAGGCCGCGAAAGGGAGCTGCGCCAGAGGGGGCGGGGCCAGCTTGGTGGAAAGCCCGGGCTTTTTCCCATGCTAGGGAAGAGCAGTTGATGTGGTGTATATGGATTTCAGCAAAGCGTTTGATAAGGTTCCCCACGGTAGGCTATTGCAGAAAATACGGAGGCTGGGGATTGAGGGTGATTTAGAGATGTGGATCAGAAATTGGCTAGCTGAAAGAAGACAGAGGGTGGTGGTTGATGGGAAATGTTCAGAATGGAGTTCAGTTACAAGTGGCGTACCACAAGGATCTGTTCTGGGGCCGTTGCTGTTTGTCATTTTTATCAATGACCTAGAGGAAGGCGCAGAAGGGTGGGTGAGTAAATTTGCAGACGACACTAAAGTCGGTGGTGTTGTCGACAGTGTGGAAGGATGTAGCAGGTTACAGAGGGACATAGATAAGCTGCAGAGCTGGGCTGAGAGGTGGCAAATGGAGTTTAATGTAGAGAAGTGTGAGGTGATTCACTTTGGAAGGAATAACAGGAATGCGGAATATTTGGCTAATGGTAAAGTTCTTGAAAGTGTGGATGAGCAGAGGGATCTAGGTGTCCATGTACATAGATCCCTGAAAGTTGCCACCCAGGTTGATAGGGTTGTGAAGAAGGCCTATGGAGTGTTGGCCTTTATTGGTAGAGGGATTGAGTTCAGGAGGTCATGTTGCAGCTGTACAAAACTCTGGTACGGCCGCATTTGGAGTATTGTGTACAGTTCTGGTCACCGCATTATAGGAAGGACGTGGAGGCTTTGGAGCGGGTGCAAAGGAGATTTACCAGGATGTTGCCTGGTATGGAGGGAAAATCTTATGAGGAAAGGCTGATGGACTTGAGGTTGTTTTCGTTGGAGAGAAGAAGGTTAAGAGGAGACTTAATAGAGGCATACAAAATGATCAGGGGGTTAGATAGGGTGGACAGTGAGAGCCTTCTCCCGCGGATGGAAATGGCTGGCACGAGGGGACATAGCTTTAAACTGAGGGGTAATAGATATAGGACAGAGGTCAGAGGTAGGTTCTTTACGCAAAGAGTGTTGAGGCCGTGGAATGCCCTACCTGCAACAGTAGTGAACTCACCAACATTGAGGGCATTCAAAAGTTTATTGGATAAGCATATAGATGATAATGGCATAGTGTAGGTTAGATGGCTTTTGTTTCGGTGCAACATCGTGGGCCGAAGGGCCTGTACTGCGCTGTATCGTTCTATGTTCTTTGTTCTAAGGGGGCGGGGTCAGGCGGAGGGGTGGTGCTGGAGAGGAGAGCCTGCTGATGGACAGGGGGGGGGGGGGGGGAGAGGGAGAGAGAGAGAGAGAGAGAGAGAGAGAGCCCCCTGATCCGGCTGATAACTTGGAATGTGAGACGCCTGAACGGGCCGGTCACGAGGGCCCGTGTGTTCGCGCACCTGAAGGGACTGAAGGCAGATGTGGTCATGCTCCAGGAGACGCATTTGAGGGTGGTAGACCAGGGTAGGCTGAGAAAGGGATGGGTAGGGCAGGTTTTCCGGGTGTCGTTTGAGGCGCTGAGCATCGTGGCAGACAATGGAGGTAGGTATGTGATGGTGAGTGGTCAGCTGCAGGGGGTGCGGGTGGTCTTGGTGAATGTATATGTCCCGAATTGGGACGATGCCGGATTTATGCGGCGCATGTTGGGCCGGATTCCGGACCTGGAGGCAGGGAGCTTGATAATGGGGGGGGGACTTCAACACGGTACTGGATCCAGCATTGGACCGCTCTAGGTCCAGGACGGGTAAGAGGCCGGCGGCGGCCAAGGTGTTGAGGGGGTTTATGGACCAGGTGGGAGGAGTGGACCCATGGAGGTTTGTCAGGCCGGGGGCCAGGGAATTCTCTTTCTTTTCCCACGTCCATAAAGCCTACTCCCGGATTGACTTCTTCGTTTTGAGCAGGGCGCTGATCCTGAGGGTGGAGGACACGGAGTATTCAGCCATAGCCATCACAGACCGTGACCCGCACTGGGTGGAGCTCGAGCTAGGGGAGGAGAGGGACCAGCGCCCGCTGTGGCGCCTGGAGGTGGGTTTGCTGGCAAATGAGGTGAGCGGGCGGATCCGGGGGTGCATTGAAAGATACCTAGAGGTTAACGATAATGGGGAGGTGCAGGTGGGGGTGGTCTGGGAGGTGCTGAAGGCGGTGATTAGGGGAGAGCTAATCTCCACTAGGGCCCACAAGGAGGAGAAGGAGAGGAGAGAGAGGGAGAGGTTGGTGGGGGAGATTATAAGGGTATATTATCATAGAACGAGCCTGAGAGCGCTGGTGGCGGCGCCGCTGCTGCTCCCGCCGACAAGGTACACCACGAGTCCAGTGGTGGCGACGACCCTCAAAATTTTGGGGAAGTGGAGATGCCACAGGGGGGAGGCAGAAGCTTCGTTGTGGTCCCCGATCCGAGAGGACCATCGGTTTGTCCCGGGGAGAATGGATGGGGGGTTCCTGAGCGGTTACAGGACAGATATTAGAAGGATGGTGGACCTGTTTATAGATGGGACGTTTGCGAGCCTTGGGGCGTTGGAGGAAAAATTCGGTCTCCCCCCTGGAAATGCCGTCAGGTACATGCAGGTAAGGGCGTTTGTAAGACGGCAGGTGAGGGAATTCCCGCTGCTGCCAGCACGTAGGATCTAGGATAGGGTGCTCTCGGGGGTGTGGGTTGGAGAAGGCAAGGTCTCGGTGATCTACCAGGAGATGCAGGAGGAGGAGGAGGCCTCGGTGGAGGAGCTGAAAGGTAAATGGGAGGAGGAGCTGGGGGAGGAGATAGACGAGGGTACATGGACGGACGCCCTGGGTATGGTAAATTCTTCCTCCTCTTGTGCCAGGCTTAGCCTGATACAATTTAAGGTTCTGCACAGGGCGCACATGACGGGGGCAAGCGGAGGTTCTGCACAGGGCGCACATGACTGGGGCAAGGCTGAGTCGTTTTTTTGGAGTAGAGGACAGGTGTGTGAGGTGTTCGGGGAGCCCAGCAAATCACGCCCACATGTTCTGGGCGTGCCCAGCACTGGATGGGTTCTGGAGGGGCGTTGCGAAGACGGTATCTAAGGTGGTAAACACCCGGGTTAAGCCGAGTTGGGGGCACGCACTATTTGGGGTATCTGAGGAGCCGGGAGTGCAGGAGGCGAAAGGCCTTTGCGTCCCTGGTAGCCCGGTGGAGGATTCTGCCACAGTGGAAGGATGCGAGGCCCCCAAGCGTGGAAGCCTGGATCAGCGACATGGCAGGATTTATTAAATTGGAGAGGGTAAAATTTGCCTTAAGAGGATCTGTGCAAGGATTCTTCAGGCGGTGGCTGATGTGTTGGGTGCTCTGGATCCGTGGAACACATACAGGCCACCAACACTTAAAATAGTGCAACACTATTTTATTAAGTCAGAAACTGTTGAACATACTTTCACTGTGGGTTAACACGATGTTAGATTGAACTAAAGACCTATGCCTGGTCCTAACCAGTCTATGCACTCAGCACATGGTGAAGATCTGTGCTGTAAGCTCTGTCCTTCTGAGAGGCTGCATCCCGAATGAGCGGGAACTCTGATGCCCCCTGTCTTTATAGTGCATGTGCTCTAACTGGTGATTGGCTGCGCTGTTGTGTGTGTTGATTGGTCCCGCTGTGTGTCCATCAGTGTGTGTGTATCTGCACCATGATATACTAGTGTATATTATGACAGTGGCAACCGTTCCTAGACTTTCTGGCGGAGCGTTAGGAGGTGGACAGTAGCAGCAGCAACCTGGAGGGGGACAGTAGCAGCAGCAACCCGGAGAGGGGGAAGGGGGGGGGGTACTTTGTGTTTACTACTGTGTTTATTATCGTTTAATGGGGGGCTTGTGTATTGGGGGAATACGTGACAGAGCTATAAGATGTTTATTTATGTGTTCTTTGTTTTTTTTCTTATCTCTGTATGGTGGGGGGGGGTTTGTTGAAAATATGTAAAAATTTGAATAAAAATATGTTTAAAAAAAAAAAAAGAGTACCCAATTATTTTTTTTCCAATTCAGGGGCAATTTAGCGTGGCCAAGTTTGGGTTGTGGGGGTGAAACCCACGCAGACCCAGGAGAATGTGCAAACTCCACATGGACAGTGACCCAGGGCTGGGATCGAACCTGGGTTCTCAGCGCCGTAAGGCAGCAGTGATAACCATTATGCCACCGTGTCGCCTTAACTTGTTGTTATTTGTTCCTTTAATTGAACTGTTTCTCCTGGGTCCAACTTAAAACTAAACTCAAAAGTTCCTCCTAACCGTGACCCATTGTTGCTTAGCAACAACCTAGTTTTCCTTTATACTCTGTTTGCTTTCAGGTCGTAAACTCTGAATGTCATACAGGCATCTGAAACCAAACTGAAGTCATTAACCTTTTCAAATTCAGAATCACAAAATTCAACTTATTTACAGCTGTGCCTTATTTCTAAAACCCACAAATGCAATTATAGATTATTTGGAACTACCTTTGTTCCCTGATGTTCGAGCAACCAATTTTCTTTCTGGTGTTTTCTTGGTATTCTGGAAGTTTCATGCCCTTCCCGTTATCCTGGTTTGGAAGTGGCATCCCATCCTTTTGCGACACCTCTGGCAGCTCAATGTGCTGTCTTTTGGCAGGGCTACCACTTTAAAACCAGGTATGTTGGCGAACACAGAACCAAATAGCCTGTAGTAAGACAAAAAGTAGTGACTGTGGATGGATGTAACAAAAGGTTTCATTCGGAGACCAGGGTGAAGAGTCGGGGAATTCAAAATTGCGAAGAGTAAAAGAGATGAGATTTACAAGGTTCAATGCACCAGAGAAATGTCTTCATGGGAACTGGTGACTTGTGTTTCCCAATGGTTTGGGGTCTTGTGCTTCATTCTATTAACTGGCATCTGTGGTTTCAGCCGGCCGTGACCATCTCTTCAATCAGGCCAGGATACTCCGTGCAAGCCAAAGTAATTCAACCTGCAGCCCCTGCGGTTACCACAGCGTCAGTCACTGCTTCACAGCCTGTTTACACGGCAGCTCCCACCCTGGTAAGCTCGATGCCAGCCTGCATGATGGATATTATTAAGGGTGATTTTTCCCCCCCCCCACAGCTCCAGAACTCTCATTTCCTTCTCGTTAGTCACACAACATAGCTGTAGGAAGAAGCCATTTAGTTAAACCATGGCTGATCTGTATCTCAACCCCATCTATTTACCTTGATTCTCTCTCCTATGAAGCGCTTCCCCGCCAAAAATCTATTGATCAGTGTGACAGTTTTATTGCAAGTTTCCATTAAAATTGTAATGAAAATATAAGAATAAGGGCAGTAAGTGTGATTTCAAACTGGAGGTTGAATCATAACACATGCTTTGTTCCAATGACCCTTCACCTTCTAACTCTGCTACCCCTGAAGAGGAGACTTGATTCTGACCTCTTGTGTGCAACTCCAAGGGAGATGGCAAGGACTTAAAGTGCCTAAACAATCTAGCAAGGACAAAGCTCCATTTTTGCCAACTTTTCAGGGATTTTACTTGAATACTGTTCAGTATGGCAAAGTTTTATCTATTAGTACAGAGAGCAAGGTTTCAGATCCCGCTCGGACAGTTCGAGAATTTTATTTCAGGTTTAAAAATCAGCAAATGAGAAAAACTAGTCTCACTAAAAGTGACGAGGAAGGGCAACACGGCGGCACGGTGGTTAGCACTGCTGCCTCACTGCGCCGAGGTCCCAGGTTCGATCCCGGCTCTGGGTCACTGTCCGTGTGGAGTTTGCACATTCTCCCTGTGTTTGCGTAGGTTTCGTCCCCACAACCCAAAGATGTGCAGGCTAGGTGGATTGGCCACGCTAAATTGCCCCTTAATTGGAAAAAATGAATTGGGTACTCTAAATTTATTTTTAAAAAAAGTGACGAGGAAGATGTTTGATTGCTGTGAAAAATCCAACTGATTCACAAATGTCCTTTGGGAAGTAAATCTGCTGAATTTAACTTGTCTTATTATATGTGGATCGGTCCCACACCAATACGGTTGACTCTTAACGGCTCCTTCAAGTGGCCGAGCAAGACATTAACCTGCCACACACAGATTAGCTACCACATGTTCTCAACTTAATGTATAATTGCCAATGATGCCTACATCCTGAACATGAAGATGAGCCAGGAGTAGAGCACAGGAACAGAAGAAATCAGAGCAGGAGTAGACCTTTCTGTCCTTCAAACCTGCTTGGTTATTCTTTTTTTTTTTATAAATGTTTTATTGAAAATTTTTTCCCAAACAACAATTTTTCCCCTCTTACAAAGCAAACGCAACAATAACAATACAGAAATTTTAAACAATACACAAGTAACAAAACCCCTTTATCTTTGACCTAAACTAACCCCCCCCCCCTCCCCCTGGGTTGCTGCTGCTGGTCATCTGTCTTCCCTCTAACGTTCCCCTAGGTAGTCGAGAAATGGCTGCCACCGCCTGGTGAACCCTTGAGCCGATCCTCTCAGGGCAAACTTTATCTGCTCCAGTTTAATGAACCCCGCCATATCATTTACCCAGGCCTCCAGTCCGGGGGGTTTCGCCTCCTTCCACATGAGTAGGATCCTGCGCCGGGCTACTAGGGACGCAAAGGCCACAACGTCGGCCTCTTTCGCCTCCTGCACTCCCGGCTCTTCCGCAACTCCAAATAGAGCTAACCCCCAGCCTGGTTTGACCCGGGCCTTCACCACCCGCGAAATCACTCCCGTCACTCCCTTCCAATACCCTTCCAGTGCCGGGCATGCCCAAAACATATGTGCGTGGTTTGCCGGGCTCCCGCCACACCTCCCACATTTGTCCTCCACTCCAAAGAACCTGCTCAATCTTGCTCCCGTTATGTGTGCTCTATGTAGCACCTTAAATTGAATCAGGCTAAGCCTGGCGCATGAGGAAGAGGAATTTACCCTGCTTAGGGCATCAGCCCACATACCCTCCTCTATCTCCTCCCCTAGTTCTTCTTCCCACTTTCCTTTTAGTTCGCCCACCGACTCCTCCCCCTCTTCCCTCATCTCTCGGTAAATCTCTGACACCTTGCCCTCTCCGACCCACACCCCTGAAAGCACCCTGTCCTGTATCCCCTGTGTCGGGAGCAATGGAAATTCCCTCACCTGTTGTCTAGTAAATGCCCTCACCTGCATATATCTCAAGAAATTTCCCCGGGGCAACTTATACTTTTCCTCCAATGCTCCCAAGCTCGCAAAAGTCCCATCTATAAATAAATCTCCCACCCTCCTAATTCCCAACTGGAACCAGCTCTGAAATCCTCCATCCATTCTTCCTGGGGCGAACCTATGGTTGTTCCTGATTGGGGACCCCACCAGGGCTCCCCGCACCCCTCTCTGTCGCCTCCACTGTCCCCAGATATTCAATGTTGCCGCCACCACCGGGTTCGTGGTAAACTTTTTAGGTGAGATCGGTAGCGGCGCCGTCACCAGCGCCTCTAAACTCGTCCCTTTACAGGACTTTCTCTCCAGTCTTTCCCACGCCGCTCCCTCACCCTCCATCATCCATTTACGTATCATTGCCACATTGGCGGCCCAATAGTAATCGCCCAAGTTCGGTAGTGCCAATCCTCCTCTGTCCCTACTACGCTGAAGGAACCCCCTCCTTACTCTCGGAACTTTCCCTGCCCACACGAAGCTCGTGATGCTCCTGTCTATTTTATTAAAAAAGGTCTTAGTGATTAGTATAGGGAGACATTGAAATACAAATAAGAACCTCGGGAGGACCATCATCTTAATTGCTTGCACCCTGCCCGCCAGCGATAGAGGCTGCATGTCCCACCTCTTGAAGTCCTCCTCCATTTGTTCTACCAACCGTGTCAGATTAAGTCTGTGCAAGGTTCCCCAGCTCCTAGCGATCTGAATCCCCAGGTATCGGAAGTTTCTTTCCACTTTCCTTAGAGGCAAGCCTTCTATCTCTCTACTCTGGTCCCCTGGATGTATCACAAATAATTCACTCTTTCCCATGTTTAGCCTATACCCCGAGAAATCCCCGAACCCCCTCAAAATTCGCATAACCTCTATCATTCCCCCCGCTGGGTCCGACACGTATAACAATAGGTCATCCGCATATAACGAGACTCGGTGTTCTTCTCCCCCTCTAATCACCCCTCTCCATTTCCTGGAGTCTCTCAACGCCATGGCCAGAGGTTCAATTGCCAACGCGAACAACAATGGAGACAGCGGGCATCCCTGTCTTGTTCCCCTATATAGTCGGAAATACTCCGATCTATGTCGACCTGTAACTACGCTTGCCGTTGGAGCCCCATAAAGAAGTCTAACCCAGCTAATAAACCCGTTCCCAAACCCAAACCTCCTTAACACTTCCCATAAATACTCCCACTCCACCCTATCAAATGCCTTCTCTGCGTCCATTGCCGCCACTATCTCTGCCTCCCCCTCCACTGGGGGCATCATTATCACCCCTAATAGTCGTCGCACGTTAACATTCAGTTGTCTCCCTTTTACGAACCCTGTCTGGTCTTCGTGCACCACCCCCGGGACACAGTCCTCTATCCTCGATGCCAGTACCTTTGCCAACAATTTGGCGTCCACGTTCAACAATGAAATGGGTCTATAGGACCCGCACTGCAACGGATCTTTATCCCTCTTCAAAATTAACGATATCGTCGCCTCCGACATCGTCGGGGGTAGAGTCCCCCCTTTCCTGGCCTCATTGAACGTCCTCACCATCAACGGGGCCAACAAGTCCACATATTTTCTGTAATACTCCACCGGGAACCCGTCTGGTCCTGGGGCCTTCCCTGCTTGCATGCTTCCCAGTCCCTTAATAACCTCGTCCACCCCAATCGGTGCCCCCAGGCCTACCACCCCCCGCTCCTCCACTTTCGGGAACCTCAATTGGTCCAGGAACTGCCGCATCCCCTCCTCTCCCTCTGGGGGTTGAGACCTATACAGTTCCTCATAGAAGGTCTTGAACACCTCATTTATCTTTCCTGCCCTTCGCACCGTGTCTCCCCTTTCGTCTCTAATTCCTCCTATTTCCCTCGCTGCTGCCCTCTTTCGCAATTGATGAGCCAACAGGCGACTCGCCTTTTCCCCATATTCATACCTCCTCCCCTGTGCCTTCCTCCACAGTACCTCCGCCTTTCTGGTGGTCAGAAGGTCAAATTCCGTCTGGAGTCGTCTCCTCTCCCTGTACAATTCCTCCTCCGGGGTCTCTGCAAATTCCCTATCCACCCTTAAAATCTCCCCCAGTAATCTTTCCCTTTCCTTGGCCTCTGTTTTCCTTTTGTGGGCCCCAATGGAGATCAGCTCTCCTCTGACCACCGCTTTTAGTGCTTCCCATACCACTCCCACAGGGACCTCGCCGTCGTCATTGACCTCCAGGTATCTCTCAATACACCCCCGCACTCTTGCACACACTCCCTCATCCGCCATCAGTCCCACATCTAATCGCCAGAGTGTTCTCTGCTCCCTTTCCTCTCCTAATTCCAGGTCCACCCAATGTGGGGCATGATCCGAAACCGCTATGGCTGAGTACTCAGCTTCTTCCACCCTAGAGATCAACGACCTTCCCAAAACAAAAAAATCTATCCGGGAGTACACTTTATGGACATGGGAGAAGAAGGAATACTCCCTAGCCCTAGGTCTAAGAAATCGCCATGGATCCACTCCCCCCATTTGGTCCATAAACCCCTTAAGTACCTTGGCCGCTGCCGGCCTTCTTCCGGTCCTTGAGCTGGATCTATCTAGCCCCGGGTCCAGCACCGTATTAAAGTCCCCTCCTAAAATCAAGTTTCCTACCTCCAGGTCCGGTATACGCCCCAGCATCCGTCTCATAAATCCCGCATCGTCCCAGTTTGGGGCATACACGTTAACCAACACGACCTCCATTCCCTCCAGCCTGCCACTCACCATTACATATCTACCTCCGCTATCTGCTACGATGTTCTTTGCTTCAAATGCAACCTGTTTCCCCACCAAAATGGCCACCCCTCTATTCTTTGCGTCCAGTCCTGAGTGGAACACCTGTCCCACCCATCCTTTCCTTAGCCTAACTTGGTCCGCCACCTTTAGGTGCGTCTCTTGGAGCATAACCACGTCTGCCCTTAGTCCTTTCAAATGCGCGAGCACTCGGGCCCTTTTTATCGGTCCGTTCAGGCCTCTCACGTTCCACGTGATCAGCCTCACTAGGGGGCTACCTGCCCCCTTCCCGTGTCGACTAGCCATTACCTTCTCTAGGCCAGTCCCATATCCCGCCTCCGCGCTCCCGCTCGCTCCCCCAGCGTCGCACACCATCCCCGCCCACCCACTCTTTAGCCATTTCCTTTTGGATTTCCGCAGCAGCAACCCAGTTGTCCCCCCCCCCCCTTCTCCCTCCCTCCTCCCCTCCCCGCTAGATCTCTTTCTAGCTTGATTGCTCCCCCCATATTACTTCCGTAAGTCAGCTGACTTCAACTGACCCCGGCTACTCCTGCTCACTCCTCGACCTCCCCATGTGGGGAACTCCCATCCGCCTTGCGCCTGTCTTCCCGCCTTATTCTTTCTGGTGCGGGAACATCCCTTTACCTGACCCGCCTCTTCTGGCGCAGCTCCCTTTCCCCTCCCCCTCCCCTTCCCCATTCTCCAACTATGTCCCGTCTTTCCCCCCTCACCGGCGCCCACATTTCCCCAATGTCTCCCCCTTCCCTGTTTACTTCTCAATTAACTTCCACCGTAACATTAACAATAACATTTCCTGCAGCATCAGTCCCTCAGTTCCGATCCAATTTCTCTTCTTTGATGAAGGTCCATGCTTCCTCCGCCGTCTCGAAATAATGGTGTCTCTCCTGATACGTGACCCATAGTCTTGCCGGCTGCAGCATCCCGAACTTCACCTTCCTTTTATGCAACACCTCTTTGGCTCGGTTGAAGCTCGCCCTCCTTCTCGCCACCTCCGCACTCCAATCCTGGTATACCCGTACCACTGCATTCTCCCATCTGCTACTCCGCACCTTTTTAGCCCATCTCAGGACCTCTTCTCTATCCTTAAGGCGGTAAAATCGCACGATTATCGCCCTGGGTGGTTCTCCCGCTTTTGGTCTTCTCGCCGGAATCCGATTTGCCCACTCCACCTCCAAGGGGCCCGTAGGGGCCTCAGCACCCATCAGTGAGCTCAGCATCGTACTTGCGTACGCTCCACAGTCCACTCCTTCCACACCCTCAGGGAGACCCAGTATCCGAAGGTTCTTCCTTCGCGCTCCATTTTCTAGGGCTTCGATCCTTTCAGTACACTTTTTATGAAGTGCCTCGTGCGTCTGTGTCTTAACCGCCAGGCCCAGGATCTCGTCCTCAATATCTGTCACCTTCTGCTCCACCACACGGAGCTCTGTCTCCTGGGTCTTTAATGTCTCCTTGAGCCCCTCAATTGCCTGTAGCAACGGGGTCAGCACCTCCCTCTTCAGCAGCTCCACGCACCGTCTCACAATTTCATGCTCAGGCCCCCATGTCGCCTGCGCTTTCTCCGCCGCCATCTTGTACTTCTCTCTTTCTGACCCTTTGGTCGACGATTCCTCGCGCTGCAGCCGCCGCCGCCGGTTTTTTCCTCCTTCGTTTGGGGGGGGACTCCCTTCTCACACGCCCCACACCGGGTTGCGTCGTCGAAAAATTCCCCGTTGAGGCTCTTAAAAGAGCCCGAAGGTCCGTCGGAGCTGGAGCCGCCGAAGCGTGCGGCTAGCTAGGCATCACCGCAACCGGAAGTCCCTTCAGTGGCCTTGATGAGGTCTTTTCACAGTTGTTCCCTCTGCTGCTAGAATTCACCTTTGATACAGGCCCTCAGGTCAGCTTGCAGCTTTAAGCTTGCCCTTCCCCCGCCTGCATGCTGGAAGAGGCCCTGTTTATCCTGTAGTTGCAGCCAAATCTTTCACTGTTTCTGCGTGTGTCTGGCAACCAAGAGACATACCCTTCCTGGGGGACACTGTCGGGGGAATATTGCCGCCTTCTTCCCACACCGGGAAATGTCAAACAAATGCCGTGGGGGCCCTGTAAAAGAGCCCAAAAGTCCGTTCCAAGCAGGAGCTGCCGAATATGCGACCTAGCTCTGCATAGCCGCACCCGGAAGTCCCTGCTTGGTTATTCAATAAAATTATGGCTGATGTAACTCGACTCCACTCTCCTGCTCCACCTTCAGATCCCTTAATTCCCTTAAAACCCCCCAAATCTATCAGTTTCTCTCTTGAATATGATCAACAATTAAGCATGCATAGATCTATGGGGTAGACAATTCCAAAGATTTGTAACCTCCTGACTATCTCGGTCCTAACTGGTCGACATCTTATTCTGGGACTGAGATACTGCGTTCAAAACTTCCCAGCCAGGAACATAAGAACTAGGAGCAGGAGTAGGCCATTCAGCCTCCGAGTCCGCTCCGCCATTCAATACGATCACCTGATTTTCTCTCTGCCTTTCCTGCCCGTTCTCCATAACCCTTCAACCCGTAAAAATCTGTCTATCTCTTCCTGAAGTTTACTCAATGTCCCGGCATGCACCGCACTCTGGGGGAGCAAATTCCACAGATTCACAAACCTTTGAGAGAAGTAATTTCTCCAATTTTTGTTTTAAATCTGCTACCCCTTATCCTAAACTATGACCTCTTGAATGCCCCATAAGCGGCGACATCCGCTCGCGTCTACTTGTCAATACTTTTTAATCATTTTAAATACATTAAATAATAATCGCTATTGTCACAAGTTAGGCTTACATTAACGCTGCAATGAAGTTACTGTGAAAAGCCCCTAGTCGCCACATTCCGCCGCCTGTTCGGGTACACAGAGGGAGAATTCAGAATGCCCAAATTACCCAACAGCACGTGTTTCGGGACTTGTGGGAGGCAACCCACGCAGACACGGGGAGAACATGCAGACTCAGCACAGACAGTGACACAAGCCGGGAACAAACCTGGGACCCTGGTGTGTGAAGCAACGGTGCTAACCATTGTGCTACTGTGCCGCCCCTTACTTCAATTAGATCTCCTCTCATTCTTCAAAACTCGAGGGAGTATCGGCCTAAACTGCTCAATCTCTTGTCATAAGACCAGCCCCTCACCTCTGGAATCAATCTAATTCACCTCTTGTGAACTGCCTCTAATGTAACTACATCCCTCCTCAAATAAGGGGATGAAAACTTTACCCAGTACTCCAGGTGCGGTCTCACCAGTGCCTTGTATTGTTGCAGCAACACTTCCCTACTTTTATACTCTATTCGTTTAGCTATAAAGGCCAAAATTCCAGTTGTCTTCCTTACTACCTGCTGTACCTGTTTACTCGTTTCTTGTAATTGACCCAGATCCCTCTGCACCGAAGCTCCCTGAAGTTTCTCTCCATTTAGATAAGTTGCTTTTCCATTTCTCTCACCAAGGTGGATAACCTCGCACTTATCCACATTAAACTTCAGCTGCCAAATATTGGCCCATTCACCTAACGTATCGATTTAATTTTGTAAATTTCTTATTTCCTCATTACAACTTACTGTCCCACCTATTTTAGTGTCATCTGCAAATTAACCGATAGAACCTTCCATATCCTCCCAGCAAACAAGACCCTGTTCCGGCCCTTAAACTGGTGAGTTGTCAGCTTGAGTGATACAATTCTGCTCTGATCAGTTCTGACAAAGAGATTATCAATCTGAAATCTGTTTCTCCCTCCATCGATGTTGCTAGACTTAGAACATAGAACAGTAGAGCCCAGTACAGGCCCTTCAGCCCACGATGTTGCTACATTTAATGAGTGCTAGTAGTATTTTCTGTTTTTATTTTGGCTGAGAATACTTTCCACCAAAAGTTGCCTTTTTGTTGTTTCTTGCAGGTAACTGGCCGTACCAGTGCTCCCCAGACTGTGTATACAACGACCTTATCCGGTGCAGGCGGCCATCCCACTGTCCTATCTCGAGCCCCAACGCAGATCGCCGCTTCACCTCAGCCCCAGTCTGCAACCAAGACACAAGTGCAAGTCCACCTTCCGGTTATACCCAGTTCCCCCCTGCCAGGAACAACACCCACAGTTGCTCAGGTCATTGGGGTCACCGTGTTTTCTTTGAGAAACACGCTTTTTAAAAATTGATATTTACAATTTTCTTCAAGAGATTCAACATGAGGTGATGAATGTGATAAACGGTATTTGTGTTTTTCTTGTCTCCTCCCCTACTCTAGGTCTCCATGGCGTCACGTTCTGCACCCCTGGCAAGAGCTGGACAGGTAATCTAGCCTCAGTTATCACTCTTCAGGCTGCTGGGATGCATGTGGCAGAGATCTCAACTAGCCGTGACTTTAAAAATATTTGTTCAAGGAATGTGGGCATCGCGGCGAGGTCAGCATTTATTACCCACTCCTAATTGTCCTTTAGAAGGTGGCGGCAGTTCATGTGGTGTAGGTACACCCTCAGTGCTGCTAGGGAGGGTGTTCCAGGATTGTGACCCAGTGACAATGGAACAGAGGAATTAGGGGCAGAAGTGGGCAATTCAGCCCTTCGATCCTGCTCTGCCACTCAATCAGATCAGGGCTGATCTCTTCCTGGTTTCAAGACCACTCTCTGCCTGTTCCCCATATCCCTTTAACCTGTTGTTAAAAATCAGAAATAGATCTATCTCCTCCTTGAAACCATCTAATTATTCAGACTCCATCGCACTATGGGACGGCGAGTTCCACATTCACCACCCTCATCCCCTCATCCCAGTTTTAAATCTAAATCAATATTAGCTTCCAGTTATTTGCTGTACCTGTGTAGCCTTTTGTGATTCATGCACTAGGACACCCAGATCCCTCTGCACCTCAGAGCTCTGCAGTCTCTCATTGTTTAGATATTAAGTTGTTGTTTATCCTTCCTGCCAAAATGGACAATTGCCCCCTTTATACTCGTTCTAGATTGCCCCACAACAGGGAATATTTGGTCTATGTTTACTTTATCAAGTCCTCTTAGTATTTTATACACCTCGATCAGATCCTCTCCCTTCTAAACTCCAGCGAGTATAAGCCCAAACTGTTTAATCTCTCCTCACAGGTCAACGCTTTCATCCCCAGAATCAATCTGGTGACCCTCCTTTGAACTGCCTCCAATGTCCCCACATCCTTCCTCAAATAAGGAGACCAAAACTGGACTCAATACTCCAGGTGTGGTCTCACCAATACCCTATACAATTGCAACAACACTTCTCTACTTTTATACTACAGTTCTTTTGCAATAAATGCTAAAATTCCATAAGGAGACCAATACTGCACAGATGTGTCCTGTAAACCTGAGCATAACCTCCCTACTTTTGTAAGCAATTCCCCTCAGGATCAGAATCGCTTATTGTCACAAGTAGGCTTCAATTAAGTTATTGTGCAAAGGATAAACAATAACATTCTATTAGCTTCCTAATTACTACCTGTAGCCTTTTGTTATTTAGCACAGGACTAAATAGCTGGCTTTTAAAGCAGTCCAAGGCAGGCTAGCAGCGCGGTTCAATTCCCGTACCAGCCTCCCCGAACAGGCGCCGGAATGTGGCGACTAGGGGCTTTTCACAGTAACTTCATTTGAAGCCTACTTGTGACAATAAGCGATATTCATTTCATTTTTCATTTCCTGCACTAGGACACCCAGATCGCTCTGCACTTCAGAGCTCTGCATTCGCTCACTGTTTAGATATTAATTTGTTGTTTATTCTTCCTGCCAAAATGGACAATTTCCTACATTATACCCCATTTGCCAGATTTTTGTCCACTCACGTAACCTAATTTTTTATTTTTATTTGTTCATGAGACGTGGGAGTTGCAGGCTGTGCTAGCATTTATTCCCCATGCCCAATTGCCCTTGAAGGGGCAGTACCACATTGCTGTGGGTCTGGAGTCATATGTAGGCCAGACCGTGTAAGGACGTCAGATTTCCTCCCCTAAAGGACATTAGTGAACCAGATGGGTTTTTATGACAATCGACAAGGGTTTCATGGACATCATTAGACTTTTGATTCCAGATTTTTATTGAATTCAAATTTCACCATCTGCAGTGGTGGGATTTGAACCCGGGTCCCCAGAGCATTATTCTGGGGCACTGGTTTACTAGTCTAGTGACAATATCACTACGTCACTGCCTCATGTCCCTTTGTAGTCTCCTTACCCATCCATCCCCCGACTGCACTTTGGAAAATCGGCCATAAGACGGTGCTCCTTCTCCCGGCATTCAAGCAGAAACCTAAACGGGAGAATCTGGTTAAGAAGGTCGTGCAAGGGGCGGCATGTGGCGCAGTGGTTAGCACTGGGACTGTGGTACTGAGGACTCGGGTTCGAATCCTGGCCCTGGGTCACTGTCCGTGCGGAGTTTGCACGTTCTCCCCATGCCTGCGTGGGATTCACCCCCACAACCCGAAGATGTGCTGGTTCGGTGGAATGCCCACGCTAAATTGACCCTTAAGTGGCAAAGAAAAATAATTGGCTACTCTAAATTTATTTAAAAAAAGGTCGTGCAGAGGGCAGCATGGTGGCCCAGTGGTTAGCACTACTGCTTCACGGCGCCAAGGTCCCAGGTTCGACCCCGGCCCTGGGTCACTGTCCGTGTGGAGTTTGCACATTCTCCCCGTGTCTGCGTGGGTTTCACCCCCTCAACCCAAAGCTGTGCAGGGTAGGTGGATTGGCCACACTAAATTGCCCCTAACTTGAAAAAGATGAATTAAATTAAATTTTTAAAAAATAGAAAATCGTGCAGTGCTGGTCCGAGGCAACAGAAGAGCTCCTATGTGACTGCTTGGAGTCAGTGGACTGGTCCATGTTTAAGAACTCAGCGACCAACCTAAACGAATGTACCACCACTGCCACTGGCTTTATTAGCAAGTGTGTAAAAACCTGCATGCCAAAGAAAGTAGTCCATATGTTCCCCAATTGGAAACCATGGTTTAATCGGGCGATTCACTCCCTGCTGAAGGCCAGGTCTGAGGCGTTCAAGTCAGGTGACCCCGACCTACACAGGAAATCCAGGTACGACCTTCGCAAAGCCATAAGGCATGCCAAGAGACAATATCAGTCCAAACTAGAGTCACAGACTAACGTCACGGACTCTCGTCACTTGTGGCACGGCCTAAACAACATAATGGGCTGCAAAGCGAAGCCGAGCAGAATCTCTGGCAGCAGCGCACACCCCTCCCCGATGAACTCAATGTATTCTATGCTCGATTCGAGCAGGAAACTCTCAAACCGTTGTCAGCTGCCCCAGCAGCCTCGGACACACCCATACCCACCGTCACAGCTTCCGAATTCTGATTGGCCTCCTTGAAAGTGAATCCTCGGAAGGTGACAGGTCCTGACGGGGTCCCTGGTCGTGCACTCGGATCCTGCGTGGACCAGCTGGCAGATGTGTGCTCAGACATCTTCAACCTCTCCCTACTCCGTTCCAAGGTCCCCACCTGCTTCAAGAAGACCACCAATAAAGAAGAACCAGGCAACATCCTCAATAACCACCGTCCGGTGGCCTTGACATCGAACATTATGAAGTGTTTCGAGAGGTTGGTTATGAGGCACATCAGCTCCATATTCCTAGAATGCCTTGATCCACCGCAATTCGCATACCGCCACAACCGGTCCACAGCAGACGCCATCTCCCTGGCCCTACATGGCTTTGACCAGTAGGATTGTGCAAACATAGAACATAGAACGATACAGCGCAGTACAGGCCCTTCGGCCCACGATGTTGCACCGAAACAAAAGCCATCTAACCTACACTATGCCATTATCATCCATATGTTTATCCAATAAACTTTTAAATGCCCTCAATGTTGGCGAGTTCACTACTGTAGCAGGTAGGGCATTCCACGGCCTCACTACTCTTTGCGTAAAGAACCTACCTCTGACCTCTGTCCTATATCTATTACCCCTCAGTTTAAAGCTATGTCCCCTCGTGCCAGCCATTTCCATCCGCGGGAGAAGGCTCTCACTGTCCACCCTATCCAACCCCCTGATCATTTTGTATGCCTCTATTAAGTCTCCTCTTAACCTTCTTCTCTCCAACGAAAACAACCTCAAGTCCATCAGCCTTTCCTCATAAGATTTTCCCTCCATACCAGGCAACATCCTGGTAAATCTCCTCTGCACCCGCTCCAAAGCCTCCACGTCCTTCCTATAATGCGGTGACCAGAACTGTACGCAATACTCCAAATGCGGCCGTACCAGAGTTCTGTACAGCTGCAACATGACCTCCTGACTCCGGAACTCAATCCCTCTACCAATAAAGGCCAACACTCCATAGGCCTTCTTCACAACCCTATCAACCTGGGTGGCAACTTTCAGGGATCTATGTACATGGACACCTAGATCCTTCTGCTCATCCACACTTCCAAGAACTTTACCATTAGCCAAATATTCCGCATTCCTGTTATTCCTTCCAAAGTGAATCACCTCACACTTCTCTACATTAAACTCCATTTGCCACCTCTCAGCCCAGCTCTGCAGCTTATCTATATCCCTCTGTAACCTGCTACATCCTTCCACACTATCGACAACACCACCGACTTTAGTATCGTCTGCAAATTTACTCACCCACCCTTCTGCGCCTTCCTCTAGGTCATTGATAAAAATGACAAACAGCAACGGCCCCAGAACAGATCCTTGTGGTACTCCACTTGTAACTGAACTCCATTCTGAACATTTCCTATCAACCACCACCCTCTGTCTTCTTTCAGCTAGCCAATTTCTGATCCACATCTCTAAATCACCCTCAATCCCCAGCCTCCGTATTTTCTGCAATAGCCTACCGTGGGGAACCTTATCAAACGCTTTGCTGAAATCCATATACACCACATCAACTGCTCTACCCTCGTCTACCTGTTCAGTCACCTTCTCAAAGAACTCGATAAGGTTTGTGACCTACCCTTCACAAAGCCATGCTGACTATCCCTGATCATTATATTCCTATCTAGATGATTATAAATCTTGTCTCTTATAATCCCCTCCAAGACTTTACCCACTACAGACATGAGGCTCACCGGTCTATAGTTGCCGGGGTTGTCTCTGCTCCCCTTTTTGAACAAAGGGACCACATTTGCTATCCTCCAGTCCTCTGGCACTATTCCTGTAGCCAATGATGACATAAAAATCAAAGCCAAAGGTCCAGCAATCTCTTCCCTGGCCTCCCAGAGAATCCTAGGATAAATCCCATCAGGACCCGGGGACTTATCTATTTTCAGCCTGTCCAGAATTGCCAACACCTCTTCCCTACGTACCTCAATGCCATCTATTCTATTAGCCTGGGTCTCAGCATTCTCCTCCACAACATTATCTTTTTCCTGAGTGAATACTGACGAAAAATATTCATTTAGTATCTCGCCTATCTCTTCAGACTCTACACACAACTTCCCATCCCTGTCCTTGACTGGTCCTACTCTTACCCTCGTCATTCGCTTATTCCTGACATACCTATAGAAAGCTTTTGGGTTTTCCTTGATCCTACCTGCCAAATACTTCTCATGTCCCCTCCTTGCTCGTCTTAGCTCTCTCTTTAGATCCTTCCTCGCTACCTTGTAACTATCCATCGCCCCAACTGAAACTTCACACCTCATCTTCACATAGGCCTCCTTCTTCCTCTTAACAAGAGATTCCACTTCTTTGGTAAACCACGGTTCCCTCGCTCGACGCCTTCCTCCCTGCCTGACCGGTACATACTTATCAAGAACACGCAGTAGCTGATCCTTGAACAAGCTCCACTTATCCAGTGTGCCCAACACTTGCAGCCTACTTCTCCACCTTATCCCCCCCAAGTCATGTCTAATGGCATCATAATTGCCCTTCCCCCAGCTATAACTCTTGCCCTGCGGTGTATACTTATCCCTTTCCATCATTAACGTAAACGTCACCGAATTGTGGTCACTGTCCCCAAAGTGCTCTCCTACCTCCAAATCCAACACCTGGCCTGGTTCATTACCCAAAACCAAATCCAACGTGGCCTCGCCTCTTGTTGGCCTGTCAACATATTGTGTCAGGAAACCCTCCTGCACACACTACAAAAAACGACCCATCTAATGTACTCGAACTATATCTTTTCCAGTCAATATTTGGAAAGTTAAAGTCTCCCATAATAACTACCCTGTTACTTTCGCTCTTATCCAGGATCATCCTCGCCATCCTTTCCTCTACATCCCTAGAACTATTTGGAGGCCTATAGAAGACTCCCAACAGTGTGACCTCTCCTTTCATGTTTCTAACCTCAGCCCATACTACCTCGGAAGATGAGTCCCCATCTAGCATCCTCTCCGCCACCGTAATACTGCTCTTGACTAGCAGCGCCACACCCCCCCCTCTTTTGCCTCCTTCTCTGAGCTTACTAAAACACCTAAACCCCGGAACCTGCAACATCCATTCCTGTCCCTGCTCTATCCATGTCTCCGAAATGGCCACAACATCGAAGTCCCAGGTACCAACCCATGCTGCCAGTTCCCCTACCTTATTTCGTATACTCCTGGCATTGAAGTAGACACACTTCAAACCACCTACCTGAACACTGGCCCCCTCCTGCGACGTCAAATCTGTGCTCCTGACCTCTATACTCTCATTCTCCCTTACCCTAAAACTACAATCCAGGTTCCCATGCCCCTGCTGCATTAGTTTAAACCCCCCCAAAGAGCACTAACAAATCTCCCCCCCAGGATATTTGTGCCCCTCAGGTTCAGATGTAGACCATCCTGTCTGTAGAGGTCCCACCTTCCCCAGAAAGAGCCCCAGTTATCCAGAAATCTGAATCCCTCCCGCCTGCACCATCCCTGTAGCCACGTGTTTAATTGCTCTCTCTCCCTATTCCTCATCTCACTATCACGTGGCACGGGCAACAACCCAGAGATAACAACTCTGTTTGTTCTAGTTCTGAGCTTCCATCCTAGCTCCCTGAAAGCCTGCCTGACATCCTTGTCCCCTTTCCTACCTATGTCGTTAGTGCCAATGTGGACCACGACTTGGGGCTGCTCCCCCTCCCCCCTAAGGAAAACACGATCCGAGACATCACGTACCCTTGCACCTGGGAGGCAACATACCAAGCGTGAGTCTCTCACGCTCCCACAAAATCTCCTATCTGTGCCCCTGACTATCGAGTCCCCAATTACTAATGCTCTGCTCCTCTCCTCCCTTCCCTTCTGAGCAACAGGGACAGACTCCTTGCCAGAGGCCCGTACCCCATGGCTTACCCCTGGTAAGTCCCCCCCCCCCCCCCCCCCCCCCCCCCCCACAAGTATCCAAAGCGGTATACTTGTTTCTCAGGGGAACGACCGCAGGGGATCCCTGCACTGACTGCTTTTTCCCAGTCCCTCTTACAGTTACCCATCTATCTCCAATCTTTGGTGTAACTAATTCCCTGAAGCTGCTATCTATGACCCCCTCTGCCTCCCGAATGACCCGAAGTTCTTCCAACTCCAGCTCCAGTTCCCTAACTCGGTCTTGGAGGAGCTGGAGATGGCAGCACTTCCTGCAGGTAAAATCAGCAGGGACACTAACGGCATCCCTCACCTCAAACATCCTGCAGGAGGAACATTGCACTCCCTTCCCTGCCATCCCTCTAACTTTCTACCAAGATCTGGCTAACCACTAAATTAAATTAAAAAAAAAAATAATAATAATAATAAAATATGGTGCTTAACTCACACCAATGGGTTTTATTATTAGGTTAGACGAGGAGGGCGGGTGGGAGACACTACACGTGTAGTGTCTCGGGTTTCCTCTCCACCAGAATTTATTGGTGAGGGTCTTCCCAGAAGTCCGCGGGTCGAACTTCCTGTTCCCGCCTTAAACACTAAAATTTAAAAAAAAAACAGCAAAGAGGGACCGAAAACGGGACCAGGTAATTGTTTACCGCTGAAATTGACTAGCCTGCTCCTGTGAAGGTCTCCCAGAAATCACTAGCGCACCGCTCCCGCTGAAATCGACTGGTCTGCTCCTGCAAAGACAAGTGTTTTTAAAGGAGAAACTTACCTCCCAGAAATCACTTGCGCACTGCTCCCGCTGAAATTGACTAGCCTGCTCCGCTCCCGCTGAAATCGACTGGCCTGCTCCTGCAACGACAAGTGTTTTTAAAGGAGAGACTTACCTCCCAGAAATCACTTCCGCACTGCTCCCGCTGAAATTGACTAACCTGCTCCGCTCCCGCTGAAATCGGCTGGCTTGCTCCTGCAAAGACAAGCGTTTTTAAAGGAGCAAAGTTTTGCTTTCCTGTCCGATAAGGGGAGAAAACTGAATTTGGGTTCCAGTTTCTGATTGATTTGGGAGGCAAGATTGTACAGTGGTTAGCACTGTTGCTTCACAGCTCCAGGGTCCCAGGTTCGATTCTTGGCTTGGGTCACTGTCTGTGCGGAGTCTGCACGTTCTCCCCGTGTCTGCGTGGGTTTCCTCCGGGTGCTCCGGTTTCCTCCCACAGTCCAAAGATGTATAGGTTAGGTGGATTGGTCATGCTAAATTGCCCTCAGGGAATAAAAGGGTTAGGTGGGGTTACTGGATTACGGGGATAGGGTGGAGGTGTGGGTTTAAGTAGGATGATCTTTCCAAGGGCCGGTGCAGACTCCATGGCTTGAATGGCCTCTTTTTGCATTGTAAATGCCATGATTTCTGTAAATCCTTGATTTAGGCACTTCCTTCAGAAATCTCTTCATGTGAAAGGAGCTATTTAAATGCAAGTTGTCATTGTGCATATGTGTGGGCCTCATGCAAGATTGGCATTGGATTTGCTGTAATCACTGATTAGCTGAACGCTGCTTGTAAAGCTGCAACCACTCAACTCAGGTGAGGCTATTCTGGCTGTCATGTTTCTGCGCTCCCTCCTTAGCCCCGCATCCTTCGCTGAGATGGATATTTATTTGATTTTCCTGCAAAGAATGCCACGATTCCAGCCTCAGTCGCTTCCTTTGGCAAAACGATTGATGCTCCAGTTATCCTCTATCTAGAGATTCCTTGTCCCTCTCTCTTTACTTCCTTAGTGGTGGTGGGAAATTGACAAAACCTTGTCACTGACTCTCCAACCAGAGAAAATTGTTTTTGCCTATTTACCATATTAAGAGCCATGGTAATTTTATATACTGCTGTTACAGCTTTGGCTTGCAAGCCTGTCGCAATTTGGGGAGCTACCTGGAGCTGAGTAGAAAGTGTCTCAACCCTTAGTTTCTGAGCGACACCATCAGGTTTTATTAGTGAGCATGCCTGATTGCTCAATGATTGACACCAAAGATACCAAGTTGCCAAGTCTGCCACCGGTTATCTTGGTTCCAAACTCATGTCATGAAGTATGTCACCTCGTTGCTATCTGAACCTTTAAGCTGCCACCATGACCCTCACCCTTTTTTACTTTTCACCTGGCTGAGGAGATCATCTTTGTTTAGCTTCTTTTTTGTTTTTATAAATTTGGAGCACCCAATTCTTTTTTTCCAATTAAGGGGCAATTTAGCGTGGCCAATCCACCTACCCTGCACATCTTTTGGGTTCATAAATCCATAAGATACAGGAGCAGAATTAGTCCATTCGGCCCATAGAGTCTGCTCCGCCATTCTTTCATGATCGATATGTTCCTCATCTGCTACCTACAATGTTCCAGACCAAGAGCTGGATTGTGAAATCATCCAGAAGGGGTGAGACCCAAGCCGACACGGGGAGAATGTGCAAACTCCACACGGACAGTGACCTGGGGCCAGGATTGAACCTGGGACCTCAACGCAATGAGGCAGCAGTGCTAACCACATGCTCCACCGTGCTGCCCTCTTTGTTTAGTTTCTGATTGGTCATTGGACAATGTTGCTGGGGAAATAATAGAAATGAGGAGTACCTCACAAGCAGCATAGTGAGAAATACAACTCACCATAACCTATGTGGAGGCTATGTTTCCATCCTTCTAAGCAGAGAACATTGACACATCGGACCTTCAGGAGGGCATGGAAGAAAGCTAGGGAAAATAGGAGAAGAGGGCAATAAATACTTGTGGTTAATGCTCAGTCTTTTACATCTAGGAAATGCAGGAAAATGTGAAGAAATGCAAGAACTTTCTCGCAACCTTGATTAAACTTGCATCGCACAGTGGACAGTCTGCGGACACTTCCCGGAATGTGAAGAGCCTTGTTCAAGATCTGTTGGCAAGTAACAGAGCTTGCCTCTAACTGGTTTTATTATAGCAATTGTAGTTCCATGAAATCTAAGACTCTCCCAGTGTGGGAGAGAGGGATGGGAACCTATGCAAATAGTCAGAGGAGAGGGAAACACAGACATCAACAAAAGACAGAAAGGGAATAATAACCATCATCTTTTATTAGTGTCACAAGTAGGCTTACATTAACACTGCAATGAATTTACTGTGAAAATCCCCTAGTCGCCACATTCCGGTGCCTGTTCTGGTACACAGAGGGAGAATTCAGAATGTCCAATTCACCTAACAGCACGTCTTTCGGGACTGGAGTGTAGAAGGCTTAGGGGTGATCTTATAGAGGTCTATAGGAGCATAGATAAGGTAGATAGTCAACATCGTTTCCCAAAGGTAGAGGAGTCTAGAACTAGAGGGCACAGGTTTAAGGTGAGAGGGGAGAGATACAAAAGAGACCAGGGGGGAAATTTCTTCACACACAGGGTGGTGAGCATCTGGAACGAGCTGCCAGAGGCAGTGGTAGAGACGGGTACAATTTTGTCCTTTAAAAAGCAGTTAGACAGTTACATGGGCAGGGTGGGTATAGAGGGATATGGGCCAAATGCTGGCACATGGGACTAGCTTAGTGATAGAAACTGGGTGGCATGGACAAGCTGGGCCGAAGGGCCTGTTTCCATGCTGCAAACATCTATGACTCTATGATTTGTGGGAGGAAACCGGAGCACCCGGAAGAAACCCATGCAGACACGGGGGGAACGTGCAGCCTGCACAGACAGTGACCCAAGCCGGGAATTGAATTTGGGACCCTGGCGTTGTAAAGCAACGGTGCTAACCACTGTGTTACCCTGCCGCCCCCATAAGAAAAGTGATAGGTGGAGAAATCAAGAGCCAGAATCAAACAGGGCCACGGTGAAAAAAAAAAGTGGGAACAGGACAAGGAATGTTAAAAAGACAGGCGACAGGGTGTCACAGTGGTTAGCACTGCTGTCTGCGGCGCTGAGGACCTGGGTTCAATCCCGGCCCCGGGTCACTGTCTGTGTGGAGCTTGCACATTCCCTCCGTGTCTGCGTAGGTTTCACCCCCTAAACCCAATGATGGGGCTGGTTTAGCATA
This sequence comes from Scyliorhinus torazame, assembly GCF_047496885.1. Taxonomy (NCBI): domain Eukaryota; kingdom Metazoa; phylum Chordata; class Chondrichthyes; order Carcharhiniformes; family Scyliorhinidae; genus Scyliorhinus; species Scyliorhinus torazame. Next base: position 6,556,641 of record NC_092716.1, on the reverse strand, counting down.
GCGGGCTGATCAGCTGGCTTGTAATGCAGAACAATGCCAGCAGCGCGGGTTCAATTCCCGGACCAGCCTCCCCGAACAGGCGCCGGAATGTGGCGACGAGGGGCTTTTCACAGTAACTTCATTGAAGCCTACTCGTGACAATAAGTGATTATTATTATATTGTTTAAAAATTGTGCAGATTAGGTGGATTGGCCACAGTATGATCTAGTCAGGATTGCAGAAACATGACTGCAGGGTGACCAGGAATGGGAACTGAACATCCAGGGGTTGTCAGTATTTAGAAAGGTGAACAAAAAGGAAAAGGGGGTGGAGTGGCATTGCTGGTCGAAGAGAAAATTAACACAATAGTGAGAAAGGATATTAGCTCTGCCAATGTGGAATCTGTATGGGTCGAGCTGAGAAACACCAAGGGGCAAAAAACATTAGTGCGGGTTGTGTATTGACCCCAAAATGTAATGGTGATGTTGGGAATGGCATTAAACAGGAAATTAGAGATGGATGCAATAAAGCAACATCTGTAATTATGGGTGACTTTAATCTGCATATAGATTGGGTAAATCAAATTAGTAACAGTACTGAAGAGGAGGAATTCCTGGAGTGTGTGCGGAATGGTTTTCTGGACCAATACATTGAGAAATCAACTGGAGAGCAGGCCATCGTAGACTGGGTACTGTGTAATGAGAAAGAAATAATTGGCAATCTAGTTGTGGGACACCCCTTGGGGATGAGCGACCATTATATAATAGAATTCTTCATCAAGATAGAGAGTGACGTATTTGATTCTGAGATTAGGGTCCTGAATCTAAGTAAAGGAAACCATGATGATATGAAGCATGAATTGGTTATGATGGATTGGGGAACGTTACTTAAAGGGATGCTGGATAGGAAATGGCAAATATTCAAAGAGTGCCTGGGCGAACTACAACAGTAGTTTATTCCTGTTTGGCACAAAAGTAAAATGGGAAAGGTGGCCAATCCATGGCTTACAAGGGAAATTAGAGATAGTATTCGATCCAATGTAGGAGCAGACAAATTGGCCAAGAAAAACAACAGGTCTGAGGATTGGGAGCACTTTAGAATTCAGCAAAGAAGGACCAAGGGATTGAATGAAGGGAAAATAGAGATCGAGAATAAGCTTGCAGGGAACATAAAAATGACTGTAAAGGTTTCTGTAGGTGCGTGAAGAGAAAAAGATTGGTGAAGACAAATGTAGGTCCCTCACAGACAGAAACAGAGGAATTTATAATGGGGAACGACGAAATGGCTGAGCAACTAAATCGATACTTTTGGTTCTGTCTTCACAAAGGAGGACACAAATAACATACCAGAAGTGTTGGCGAACACCAGATTTAATGAGAGGGAGGAACTGAAGGGAATCAGTATTAGCACGGAAATGGTGTTGGGGATACTGAAGGCCAATAAATTCCCAGAGCCTTATAATCTGCATCCCAGAGTATTTGAAGAAGTGGCCCTAGAAATAGTGAATGGTGGTGATCTTTCAAGGTTTTCTAGATTTTCTAGACCCCGGAAGAGTCCCTTCAGCTAAGAGCATAGCTAATGTAACCCCACTATTTAAAAAGGGAGGTAGAGAGAAAACAGAGAATTATAGACCAGTCAGCCTGCTGCCGGTAGTGGGGAAAATCATAGAATCAACAGTGCAGAAAATGCTAGCGTTCATTATAAAAGATTTAATAGCAGAGCACTTGGCAGGATTGGACAATCAGCATGGATTTCTGAAAGAGAAATCATGCTTGACAAATCTTCTGGAATTCTTCGAGGATGTAGCTGGTAGAGTTGATGAGAAAGAGACAGTGGATGTGTTTATTTGAACTTTAAGAAGGCTTTTGACAAAGTCCCACATAAGAGATTAACATGTAAAATTAAAGCACATGGGATTGGGGGAAGTGTATTGAGATGGATAGAAAACTGGTTGGCAGAGGGGAAACAGAGTAGGAATAATTGGGCCTTTTTCCAAATGGAAGGCAGTGACTAGTGGGGTACCGCAGGGGTTGGTGCTCGGAGCCCAGCTATTCACAATATATATTAATGATTTAGATTCAGGAACTAAATGTAATATCTCCAAATTTTCAGATGACACAAAGCTGGATGGGAGGGTGAACTGTGAGGAGGATGCAGAAATCCTTCAGTGCGATTTGGACAAGTTTAGCGAGTGGGAAAAATGCACAGCAGATGCAGTACAATGCGGATAAATGTGAGGTTATCCACTTTGATAGCAAAAACAGGAAGGCAGATTCTTATCTGAATGGCTACAGATTGAGAGAGGGGAATGCACAATGAGACCTGGGTGTCCTTGTACATAATTCACTGAAGGTAAGCATGCAGGTACAGCAGGCGATAAAGAAATCAAATGGTATGCTGACCTTCATAGCAAGAGGGTTCGAGTACAGGAGCAGGGATGTCTTGCTGCAATTATCAAGGGCCTTGGTGAGGCCACACCTGGAATATTGTGTGCAGTTGGGGTCTCGTCTGAGGAAGGATGTTCTTGCTCCAGAGCGAGTGCAGCGAAGGTTTACCAGACTGATTCCTGGGATGGCAGGACTGACGTATGAGGAGAGATTGAGTCAGTTAGGATTATACTCGCTGGACTTTGGAGAAGTATGAGGGGGGGAATCTCATAACCTATGAAATTCTAACAAGGCTAGACAGGGTAGATGCAGGAAGGATGTTCCTGATGGTGGGGGAGTTCTCCAGAACCAGGGTCTGACGATACAACGCAGACCATTTAGGACTAAGGTTCAGAGAAATTTATTCACCCAGAGAGTGATGAGCCTGTGGAATTTGTTACCACAGAAAGCAGTTGAGCCCAAAACGTTGTTTGTTCTCAAGGAGTTACATGTAGCTCTTGAGGCGAAAGGGATCGAAGAATATGGGGGAGGGTAAAGAGGAACAGGCTCCTGAGCTGGATGTTCAACCATGGTCGTAATGAATGGGTGAGCGGGCTCGAAAGGCCAATGGCCTCCTCCTGCTCCTATTTTCCATGTTTCTTCGTGAGGTTAGCCTGAATGTGGACTGCATTTTCTGGATTTGCTGATGGCTGCTGCCTATTTTAAATGGACTGTACAGGTTATTGTGTCTGTGTTTCTGAAAAGGCAAATAATGTACTTGCACTATGTAAGGGACAAAGTCTGTGCCTGAGCAAAACATTACAGCATTAAATATGAATATAATCATATTGTTGCATTGTACTCCTCCAATGCATGCACGCACGAGTGGTAGTTAGTAAGAGGCTCCAATACTGTGCTGCCTGTCACTGTGTAATCTACTGAAGTATTTGAGTTTCAAAAAGCACCTGATAGCGTGCTTATTTACAAAACTAATGAGTGGAAAGCACAGAGTGGGAATTATTACAATCCCAGGCCAGACCCCAACAGTGCCTAGGAAACTGGACCAAAACCTCAATATTTTAGTTTATTTTAAGACTGTGTGGAAAGAATGACACGCTCCAGAAGTGATTGCATGAACAAAATAGGGCATTGGTATTTCTAAAATTAAACTTTATCACGAATACACTTTAAACTTTTAACTTCACAACTGAAAAGAACAGCTTACATTTATCTCTTGACAAAATGATACAATTTCCCATTCAAGAAAAGGAAAAGAAACTTAACCCATCTTAAAATTAGGAGGGCATAGAGTAATACTTTACTTTATAGAACCCCTTCAGACTCTGGCTGAATATCTTCAAATAGCTGCTTCAACTGGGTTGTTTCAGCCTCTTCCTTGTCTTCAGACTCGAGTTTAGAGTCTGTTTTAGAATATTATTACTTTTTTTTAAACTATCCTACTGGGAAAGCCTTGTGAACTCAGAGTCAGGCAGATCAGAACTCAGCTCCCTCTCTCAAAGCATCTCCAAATTCACTGGTTCTCTGCTTTCTTGGGCTTCACCCAGCAATGACCTCATCTCCTCAAGCTGAAAAACAATTTCAGTGGAATTCTCTGTATTGACCAACTCAAAGAGATATAGGTTGCACTAAGTGCATTCCAATTACATGTGATGTGATTTCACTGCACCTGCCTCTCTTTACTTTGAGGTCCCCCTTTAACAGTGGTCCCTGTGTGGAGGGGGGGACCCCAAGTACAGGGGTCCGTGGTGGTGGGGGAGTTGGGTCACCCCTATAATTGGGGTGGGGGGGCACCCAGACAATCCGAGGGTGGGAGGGAATGTTTTGGGTTTGGGACCGATTTGCGCGCGGGGGTGCTGGCCACGAAACTCCACTATTGGGACGTCAGCTCAAGATGGCGGCCCAATATTGGAATTCCCGTAGGAATTCCCTTGTATTCCATGCCATGCATTGATTTGCATGGCACGAAACACTGACTTGCATCCTGCTTTATGACCACAAGTGGATCGTAAAACGAGTGTAATTCAGTTCTGGTGGGAGAATATAGCCTTCCAATCGGAGATTCCTGGGCATTATCTCTGCAGGCGGCACATTAACTCCCCAGGGACTTCCCCAGTCAATTCACATTCTTCTGGTCAATTTCACCTGCAGTTTCCTAGAAGCAAAACAAAATTATTTTAAAACCGTGATCACTGCAGTCAAACACACTATACCCCCAGGCTTTTGAACCTTAAGTTGTCCCCACATTTAAAAAACAAATTCCTAAAACCCGCCATTTGTCACAGAATGAATAACTTTTCTCACAAGAGGGAGCTGGTGATGAGACCCAGAGACATGCACTTGGCTTCGTACTCCTCCAGTCAGAAAACATCTGGACATGGGGGGTGGAATGAATGACATTTGTCGCTGCTGTTGAATTCTTGAACAGTTAAACATGAATAAAGGTAAAGTGACAGGTTTGGTTGAAAATAACAATAGAAATATAACCAAGTTGGCAATAAAAGAACTGAGTGCAGGTACGCTCCAACAAATTTTGGAGCCATGGAGGAGATACAGCATGGATTCCCGAAGATTAAATGGAGGGGGCGATAACGGTACAATGCAGACTCCACACTGTGAAGCTGAAATGGTTGAGGGGATCTATATGATTAGTACAAGAGACATTGGAACACAAGATGACCATTCAGCCTGTCAAGCCTGTTCTGTCATTGTGTTGGATCATTACTGATCTGTCCCATAAGTCCATTCTCCCCACTTAGGCAGCACGGTAGCACAAGTGAAATGAGAAAATGAAATGAAAATCGCTTATTGTCACAAGTACTGTCACAAGTCAATGAAGCTACTGTGAAAAGCCCCTAGTCGCCACATTCCGGCACCTGTTCGGGGAGGCTGTTACGGGAAGTGGATAGCACTGTGGCTTCACAGCGCCAGGGTCCCAGGTTCGATTCCCCGGTGGGTCACTGTCTGTGCGGAGTCTGCACGTCCTCCCCGTGTGTGCGTGGGTTTCCTCCGGGTGCTCCGGTTTCCTCCCACAGTCCAAAGACGTGCAGGTTAGGTGGATTGGCCATGATAAATTGCCCTTAGTGACCAAAAGGTTAGGAGGGATTATTGGCTATTTGGGTTAATGGGATAGGGTGGAAGTGAGGGCTTAAGTGTGTCGGTGCAGACTCGATGGGCCGAATGGCCTCCTTCTGCACTGTATGTTCTATGAATCTATGAATGTTCCTTGATAGCCTTGTCCAGTAAGATTTGCTTGAACTCGGTCTTGGAAGCTCGAGTTGACTCCCAATCTTCACAGTCTTTGTGGTGGCTAAGTGGGGACACTGGGTGGTACTCGGTGTGGGAGGGGGGGATGTTTCCAGTTTCCGCTACCCTTTGAACCGCATGGCAATCCAATCCGAAGAGAAATGGATAAAATAGCCTGAAATTAGACATGTTGCTGACTATGAAAAATCCTAACTGTTTTTCTCTTTTGAAGGACTCTAAGATTGAACCAGAAGAGTTCACAAACCGACTTCAGTCAGAGCTTAAATCGTCCCCACAGCCATACCTGGTGCCTTTTCTCAAGGTGTGGTACGAGTAGAAACAGGATGTATATTTTTAACGGCGATCTGTGTGCGCTTTATGTACATCTACAGGTCCGATAAGAATTGGACACTCTGCAGCTTCTTTCATAGTAAGAAAACCATGCTGGATGCAGAGTAAATCTCCCATTGCACTCTCCCAGGACAGATTAGAGAAGGCGTGAAGCTGAGTTTAGTCATATAGTTTAACCCAATTCTCAGAAGAGTGACATTTTGATTTCTTATCGTAGTCACGAGCAGAAGTTACTGAATTAGTGTGGGTAAAGGCTGAGGATGGATTCCACATTGTGGGTGCAGTATGAGAGCCTGTCTGCACAGGGATCTGAGGAGGGAGTGACTTTCCGATCTGAAATCCAGCTGGCATCACATCGACTAGAATTATGGGTGACATACCTACACTTGGGATTGTGTTGAGGTTGTGAACTTGCACTTTGTTGTTTTGAGCAGCTGTCATATCTTGGGGGTGGTCGGGAGCTGAAGAGGGTGGAAGAGATTGGTGCTTCTGAAACTTGTAGCTGAGCTTGAACACCAAATTCCCAGTTTCAGTCCTGGTTCTGTCTTCAATTTATTTTCGGTAATTGGGCGGCACGGTAGCACAGTGGTTAGCACTGTTGCTTCACAACTCCAGGGTCCCAGGTTTGATTCCCGGCTTGGGTCGTTGTCTGTGTGGAGTCTGCACGTTCTCCCTGTGTCTCTGTGGGTTTCCTCCGGGTGCTCCGGCTTCCTCCCACAGTCCAAAGATGTGCGGGTTAGGTGGATTGACCATGCTAAATTGCCCTTAGTGTCCAAAAAGGTCAGGTGGGGTGACTGAGTTATGGGGATAGGGTGGAGGTGTGGGCTTAAGTAGGGTGCTCTGGGACGCTCAGTGGTGCAGTGGTTAGCATTGCTGCCCCACAGCGCTGAGGTCCCAGGTTTGATCCCGGCTCTGGGTCACTGTCCATGTGGAGTTTGCACATTCTCCCCGTGTCTGCGTGGGTTTCACCCCCAAAACCCAAAAGATGTGCAGAGTAGATGGAATGGCCACGCTAAATTGCCCCTTAATTGGAAAAAATGAATTGGGCACTGTACAAAGAACAAAGAACAAAGAACAAAGAAATGTACAGCACAGGAACAGGCCCTTCGGCCCTCCAAGCCCGTGCCGACCATACTGCCCGACTAAACTACAATCTTCTACACTTCCTGGGTCCGTATCCTTCTATTCCCATCCTATTCATATATTTGTCAAGATGCCCCTTAAATGTCCCTATCGTCCCTGCCTCCACTACCTCCTCCGGTAGTGAGTTCCAGGCACCCACTACCCTCTGCGTAAAAAACTTGCCTCGTACATCTACTCTAAACTTTGCCCCTCTCACCTTAAACCTATGCCCCCTAGTAATTGACCCCTCTACCCTGGGGAAAAGCCTCTGACTATCCACTCTGTCTATGCCCCTCATGATTTTGTATACCTCTATCAGGTCGCCCCTCAACCTCCTTCGTTCCAGTGAGAACAAACCGAGTTTATTCAATCGCTCCTCATAGCTTATGCCCTCCATACCAGGCAACATTCTGGTAAATCTCTTCTGCACCCTCTCTAAAGCCTCCACATCCTTCTGGTAGTGTGGCGACCAGAATTGAACACTATACTCCAAGTGTGGCCTAACTAAGGTTCTATACAGCTGCAACATGACTTGCCAATTCTTATACTCAATGCCCCGGCCAATGAAGGCAAGCATGCCGTATGCCTTCTTGACTACCTTCTCCACCTGTGTGGCCCCTTTCAGTGATCTGTGGACCTGTACTCCTAGATCTCTTTGACTTTCAATACTCTTGAGGGTTCTACCATTCACTGTATATTCCCTACCTGCATTAGCCCTTCCAAAATGCATTACCTCACATTTGTCCAGGTTAAACTCCATCTGCCATCTCTCCGCCCAAGTCTCCAGACAATCTAAATCCTGCTGTATCCTCAGACAGTCCTCATCGCTATCCGCAATTCCACCAACCTTTGTGTCGTCTGCAAACTTACTAATCAGACCAGTTACATTTTCCTCCAAATCATTTATATATACTACAAAGAGCAAAGGTCCCAGCACTGATCCCTGTGGAACACCACTGGTCACAGCCCTCCAATTAGAAAAGCATCCCTCCATTGCTACCCTCTGCCTTCTATGGCCTAGCCAGTTCTGTATCCACCTTGCCAGCTCACCCCTGATCCCGTGTGACTTCACCTTTTGTACTAGTCTACCATGAGGGACCTTGTCAAAGGCCTTACTGAAGTCCATATAGACAACATCTACTGCCCTACCTGCATCAATCATCTTAGTGACCTCCTCGAAAAACTCTATCAAGTTAGTGAGACACGACCTCCCCTTCACAAAACCGTGCTGCCTCTCACTAATACGTCCATTTGCTTCCAAATGGGAGTAGATCCTGTCTCGAAGAATTCTCTCCAGTAATTTCCCTACCACTGAAGTAAGGCTCACCGGCCTGTAGTTCCCGGGATTATCCCTGCCACCCTTCTTAAACAGAGGAACAACATTGGCTATTCTCCAGTCCTCCAGGACATCCCCTGAAGACAGCGAGGATCCAAAGATTTCTGTCAAGGCCTCAGCAATTTCCTCTCCAGCCTCCTTCAGTATTCTGGGGTAGATCCCATCCGGCCCTGGGGACTTATCTACCTTAATATTTTTTAAGACACCCAACACCTCGTCTTTTTGGATCACAATGTGACCCAGGCTATCTACACCCCCTTCTCCAGACTCAACATCTACCAATTCCTTCTCTTTGGTGAATACTGATGCAAAGTATTCATTTAGTACCTCGCCCATTTCCTCTGGCTCCACACATAGATTCCCTTGCCTATCCTTCAGTGGGCCAACCCTTTCCCTGGCTACCCTCTTGCTTTTTATGTAAGTGTAAAAAGCCTTGGGATTTTCCTTAACCCTATTTGCCAATGACTTTTCATGACCCCTTCTAGCCCTCCTGACTCCTTGCTTAAGTTCCTTCCTACTTTCCTTATATGCCACACAGGCTTCGTCTGTTCCCAGCCTTTTAGCCCTGACAAATGCCTCCTTTTTCTTTTTGACGAGGCCTACAATATCACTCGTCATCCAAGGTTCCCGAAAATTGCCGTATTTATCTTTCTTCCTCACAGGAACATGCCTGTCCTGTATTCCTTTCAACTGACACTTGAAAGCCTCCCACATGTCAGATGTTGATTTGCCCTCAAACATCCGCCCCCAATCTATGTTCTTCAGTTCCCGCCTAATATTGTTATAATTAGCCTTCCCCCAATTTAGCACATTCATCCTCGGACCACTCTTATCCTTGTCCACCAGTACTTTAAAACTTACTGAATTGTGGTCACTGTTACCGAAATGCTCCCCTACTGAAACATCTACCACCTGGCCGGGCTCATTCCCCAATACCAGGTCCAGTACCGCCCCTTCCCTAGTTGGACTGTTTACATATTGTTTTAAGAAGCCCTCCTGGATGCTCCTTACAAACTCTGCCCCGTCTAAATAAGAAAAAAGTAGGGTGCTCTTTCCAAGGGCCAATGAACACTCGATGGGCCGAATGGCCTCCTTCACTGTAAGTTCTATGATTCTCTGAGAGCAGTGGGGATGCTAGATCGATCCAGTGCTGCTGAAGAAGATGAAGGAGAGTTTCAGTTGCTGACGACTGCCTGCTGGAAAGTGGATGTGTTAACATTCGGAGAAGAGAGGATCAAGTGGGGTGTATTTCTCTCAGCTCTCAAGTTTGCAATCTGCAGGCATTCCCCCGGATGCACATGAATAATAGGGAAGAGACTGAGTCTCCACTTATCCTTTGCAAGGTTTTAAGCAGTTCTGGACGCCATTTCCTCGCTGTTCAGAAATCTTTGTCTGCCGTTGTGACTGAGATCGGGAATTTATACATTTGTTGGAGATTTGGTCTGGGACAGAGATTCTAGTCAGCCCCCTAAATCTTGAGGAAGAGATTAGAATGTTCAATGTTTATTAAGCCTTTGTCCTTTTCCCTGTGTCAAACGTTCTTGTGCATGGTTCAACATGTTTTAACAGCGGGCGTACAGCTTGTTTAAAAAGAAACATTTGCCAGTTGAATTATCATTTAAACAGGGCCTGCTTGTTGTCTTCCCACAGAAAAGTTTGCCAGCCTTGAGGCAGTCCCTGGTCCACAATCAGCAGTGCATCCTGCAGGTAAATCAGCAACCTCAGCAGCCACAGGTAGAGGCCCCTGCACAGACCACATCTGCACCACAGTCGACAGTGACTGTCAACGCGGTTGTGGCCGGACCATCTGTACGAATACGACAACCAATCAGCAATAACGGAGTCTCAGGGACAAATGCAGTGACAGAGGCACAGATCAACGCAGCACAGCAAGGGCGGAGCACACATCTGGTACGTGGTGACCTGGGGTAACAGATAAACAGGGCAGTAAACAAAGGGACAATTTGGGGGCTTAAAAGGTTAAACTGACTCCTGGAAATCTGAAATAAAGACAGAACACTGGAAGTCCAAACAAGATCCATTGGCATAGAGAAGAGAGAAGGCAACTTAAAAACTCCATGGTTAGATTTTGATTGGCATGACCTGCCAAAACACGTGGGGAGTAGGGAAAAGCAATAGGTGAGGGTGAGGAACGGTACCGCAGTTGGAAAGGAGAAGCCAATTGTTTTAACAGCCTGTGAATAGAGGTTAAAATGCTGGAAAAAGTGGTGGCGCAGTGGGTTAGCACTGCTGCCTCACGAGGCTGAGCACCCGGGTTCGATCCCGGCCCTGGGTCACTGTCCGTGTGAAGTTTGTACGTTCTCCCCGTGTCTGCGCGAGTCTCACCCCCACAACCCAAAGATGTGCAGGGCAGGTGGATTGGCCGCGCTAAATTGCCCCTTAATTGGAAAGATTGAAAAAAAACAGAAGATAAAGCTGAAAAAGGGGTAAAAGTGCACTTCAGAATGCAAAAGTCATCATGGTTTGGCCTTGAAAGGCATCAGACTAAAAGGCAGTCAAAAACTAAAATGAAAAGGAGCAGGCATTGGAGTTTTATCTTTAATTGGGGAGTTTGTGCACGGGAATGAGTGTAAGACGCAAGCAGTAACTGTGGGCCTTTGATGTACAATCTATCCAAAGAGTAATTGACATCCTTCGTTGGACAAGATTTTACCTCTCTGGAATTTCCTCTTGCATCCATTATATACAAAGTAACTCTCACAACAGAGTATAACCCGTGCACGCACGCAGTGCTTACTCGCGACAGGGAAAGGATATTTCTGAAATGTGATTCTGACGCTACCTTTCAGAGGCATTGTAATAACAAAGAACAAACAAAGAAAGTTACAGCACAGGAACAGGCCCTTCGGCCCTCCCAGCCTGTGCCGATCCAGATCCTTTGTCTAAAACTGTCTTCTATTTTCCAAGGATCTACTTCCCTCTGTTCCCCGCCCGTTCATATCTGTCTAGATGCATCTTGAATGATGCTATTGTGCCCGCCTCTACCACCTCCGCTGGCAAAGCGTTCCAGGCACCCACCACCCTCTGCGTAAAAAACTTTCCACGCACATCTCCCTTAAACTTTCCCCCTCTCACCTTGAAATCTTGACCCTTGTAATTGCCACCCCCACTCTTGGAAAAAGCTTGTTGCTATCCACCCTGTCCATACCTCTCATAATTTTGTAGACCTCAATCAGGTCCCCCCTCAACCTCAGTCTTTCCAACGAAAACAATCCTAATCCACTCAACCTTTCTTCATAGCTAGCACCCTCCATACCAGGCAACATCCTGGTGAACCTCCTCTGCACCCTCTCTAAAGCATCCACATCCTTCTGGTAATGTGGCTTCCAGAACTGCACGCAGTATTCCAAATGTGGCCTAACCAAAGTCCTATACAACTAATAGAAAGACAGCCTTAGGTAATTTGGCCATTCTGAATTCAACCTCTGTGTACTGGGACAGTCGCCGGAATGTGGCGACTAGGGGCTTTTCACAGTAACTTTATTGAATCAAAGCCAACATCCTCCGAATAAATGCTCTAATCGTCCCAGTTTGGGGCGTATATGCAAACTAATACCACCAACATACCTGTCAAAGACCCTGTAACCATCACGTATTTACCGTATGGGTCTGCCACAACCTTGCCCACCGAAAAAACAACCCGTTTATTGATTAAAATTGCTGCCTCCTGAGCCCTAATGTGGAAGCCTGAGTGAAAGACCTGGGCTCACCCACCCCTTCCGCTGTCTGGTCTGGCCCCTCACCCGCAAGTGAGTCTCCTGCAAAAGCAGCGCATAAGCCCTCACGTTCATTAGGTGGGAGAAAACTCTTGACCTTTTTACTGGGCCTCTTGCAAGTGACCAACTGAATCGGGAGCCCCCCCCCCCCCCCCCAAACCCGGTGTCAGCCATTCCCAACGGGAAGGATTATCAAGCGCCTGCCCAGAGGATGTCGGCCGAAGGCCCACCCAAGCTGGCTGCCAAACCAACTCAGAAAGTGAAACAAAGAAAACCCAATGGTCACCGTCAGAAAACTAACCCCCCCCCCCCCGCCTGCCCCGCCCCTGAATCAACCCCCATCCAAACAACCATATTCATTACATTTCAGAAAATACCTCCTCCTAACCAAGCACAACCCCCAACAAAACAAAAATGCTAGGCTCATTGAAACACAAAAACAAGTCCAACAGGCCACAGCACCCCCTCACCTCTCTCCAGTTCGCTAGTTAAAAATTTACTGCTGGCGAGGTAGCCCCTATTAGGGCAGAAAAAAGAGAAAGAAACACCCCTACCTGTCCTGGTTACAAAAATCCAACAAAATTCAACACCTCCCAAAAGCAAGATCCCATCGGGAGCCATATATTTTCAAAGAAAAGAGAAATACTGCCTTAAACAATATCCCACAGAACAGTTAACCTCCCACCCCTCCCACCATACAACCTATGCAAGACAATCCCATCCCCACCCAAAAGAAAGAAATAACAATCAACGTATAAAAAATACCCCAACACCCCTCTGTTCTGCAACAAAAGCCTCGGCCTCCTCTGAATTGGCCCGAAGGTAACATGCAGCCTCGCAGGGTACAAAGCCGCTTTGACCTTATTAAAGGCCGCCCGCTTCTTTGCAAGTTCTGCACCGATTTGATTGTGGCTCCCTTCCCACCTCAAAACACGATTCTCCCTGGCCCAGTTCAGGACCTGTGCTTTCTCCTGGAAGCTGTAAAATCTGACTGACTGCCCGGGGTGGCTCATTTGCCCGAGGCTTCTGTCGGAGTGTTCGATGGGCCCAGTCCAGCTCTGGAGGGGATGCCAATACACCCTTCCCCACCATCTTACTGAAGATCTGCGTAAAATGTGCAGTAGGTACCAGCCCGCCATGCCCTACGCTATCCCCACTACTCTGAGGTTATGTCTCCTCGATTAATTTTCCAGGTCATTCTACTTTCGCCCTCAGATTCTTATTCTTCTCCTCCCCCGGCAAGATCTCTGCCTCCAGCGAGATAATTTGGTCGCTGTGCCTTGCCAGAGCCACCTCCATCCCCTTCAGCATCTCGCCATGCTCCTTCCCAGCTCCAAAAGTCTTCTCCAACTTTTCGTGGACAGGATCCACAGCCTCCTCAATCGATTTACAGAGTGTATCGGACATCACTCTCCATTGTCCCTCAAAATGCTTTTCAATTCAGGAGCCAGTGCTCCAGTTAACATGTCTGCCATGATTGGGGCGGCGGTAACTACCGGAGCCGGCGCTGCCATCGTCGCTGCTGAGGTTCACTGCCAAGTCTCCGAGCCAGTTGAAGAATTTCCATCTGCAGACTTAGTTACAGCCTTTTTTGAAATACTTCCACATCAGTATCCTTCTGCTTTCTTATGGGCAGAGTTATAGAAACATAGAATCATAGAAGTTTACAGCATGGAAACAGGCCCTTCGGCCCAACCAGTCCATGCCGCCCAGTTTTTACCATTAAGCTAGTCCCAGTTGCCCGCACTTGGCCCATAACCCTCTATACCCATCTTACCCATGTGACTATCTAAATGCTTTTTAAAAGACACAATTGTACCCGCCTCTACTACTACCTCTGGCAGCCCATTCCAGACACTCACTACCCTCTGAGTGAAGAAATTGCCCCTCTGGGCCCTTCTGAATCTCTCCCCTCTCACCTTAAACCTATGCCCTCTAGTTTTAGACTCCCCTACCTTTGGGAAAAGATGTTGACTATCTAACTTATCTATGCCCCTCATTATTTTATAGACCTCTATAAGATCACCCCTAAGCCTCCTACGCTCCAGGGAAAAAAGTCCCAGTCTATCCAGCCTCTCCTTATAACTCGAACCATCAAGTCCCAGTAACATCCTAGTAAATCTTTTCTGCACTCTTTCTAGTTTAATAATATCCTTTCTATAATAGGGTGACCAGAACTGCACACAGTATTCCAAGTGTGGCCGTATCAATGTCTTGTACAACTTCAACAAGACGTCCCAACTCCTGTATTCAATGTTCTGACCAATGAAACCAAGCATGCCGAATGCCTTCTTCACCACCCTGTCCACCTGCGACTCCACCTTCAAGGAGCTATGAACCTGTACTCCTAGATCTCTTTGTTCTATAACTCTCCCCAACACCATACCATTAACTGAGTAGGTCCTGGCCTGATGCGATCTGCCAAAATGCATCACCTCACATTTATCTAAATTAAACTCCATCTGCCATTCGTCGGCCCACTGGCCTAATTGTCCACAAGAAACCCTGGGAACCGAGTAGAAAGGACCAAAAAATAAGCACCCATGCGGGAGCTACCTACTGCCCGACATCCTCCTACACGCCGCCACCAGGAGTCAAAACTGCAATATAATAATGAGTTGCCGCTACCCTCACCACTTCGCTCCTCTTCAGCTGGCAGAGTGGCCCCTGCCCAGAGTAAAGACATAACCGCCAGCCCCCGCCCACATCCAACTTTAGTAAACAAGGAAAAGACACTTATTCCATACAAGATGAAGAAAATAAAAACTTGTCCAAGAAATCCCAACAAGTCCCCATGTCCTCCCCAATAATACAGACCTAGTAAAAATTTCAATTATTTCGGCCTCAGCCCCTGCTTCCAAACAAAAGTATCAGTCTCCTCTGGCACGTTGGAGTCTTATTCAATGGTAAGTCACTTGGTAGCTTGCAGGGTATACCACCCCAAATCTAACTTCACTCTTATACAACGTGACCGTGGCCTTGGTAAATGCTCCCACCCCCCCCGCCTTTTAGTCAGTTCCGCTCCCACATCTTGATAAAGCTGACGGTGTGGCCCACCCGTTTGTAGCCTCGCTGATCCTTCGCCCGTCTCAGGACTCATTCCTTCTCCTGCTATCTATGGAACCTCACGATAATTTCCTGTGGTGGCTCGCCGGAACGGGGCTTCTGCCTGAGTGATGGTTGGGATCGACCCAGCTCGGGAGGAGACGTCGAGCCACCCTCCCCGCCAGCTTCCCAAACATCCTCGAGATGCAGTCTGTTGGATTTGGGCCCTTCGTTCCCTCCGGCAGCCCCACAATTCTAAGGTTCGGTCTCCTGTGGCGATCCTCCAGCCGATGCACCTCGGTGCTTTATTATCACCGGCCAACATCGCCATCTCAGCCTCCAAGGAGACAGTCTGATTGTTTGACTTCGAGAGAGCGGCCTCCACACCCGGTAACACTGCGCCATGCGTCTTTACCGTCTCCTCAGTCTTCGCCAACTCGACCGAATGGGAGCTGGGGCCTCTTCTATTGATTTGTGGAGTTCCTCGGAGACGACCAGCCGCTGTTTCTGAAATTCCGCCGCAACGTTGCCTGGAAACACCTCGGCTGTCAGTGGAGTGGCCGGAATCGGGGCTGCGGCCTCCGCCTTTTTCTCAGCAGACGGGCCTCAAGAGGCTTCCGAATCTGCTGACCACACTTTACTTGCTGGCTTCCTTGCTCTGGACTTTCTAGGTATTTCCCTTGTGTGGGAACCTTATCCCATCGAATTAGTGAAGTTTGAACCCAAACACCCCCCAAAAACTGGGCGAAAAGGTGTGTGACTACTCCTTCCATATCGTCACCGGATGTCCCAGCTTTGTTCATCTAAATCCTTTGATCTTTCAGTTTTGAGCATGATAGACCGTTCCCACGCTCAGGCTATCATCACATAAATGGGGAGCTAAAAAAACTCATTTACTGTGCAGAAGATCCCACAGGAGGGTGGTGGTGGTGGTGGTGGTGGTGGTGGAGGGGGCGGGGGCCGGTGGTGCTCTCCGTTTCACCAGGACAGTGGGAGTGGGGTGATGCTGTTTCACGGTGAGTTGGGAGTGAGGTGGTTGGAATTGTTTTTTTGGGGTAGAGGCCAGAGGCGGGATTCCCTGACTTTATGGTGAAGTTGCGGGATGCAGGATGTCCAACTTGATGGGAGTCATGGGCAGGTTGGCTTTCTCTTTTTCTTGCCGCTGCCTCAGGAGGTGGGGCACCTACTGTTTCAGTGGGTCTGCGGAACGTTTAGAAGCTCATAAATGTGCTTGGTGTTAACTGAATGATGAATGATGTTGAGAAACAACCTCTTATTTAATTTTGCTGCCTTGGTGAAATGTGAACCTTTGCTTTTGGCTGAGAGTTAACCTGCAGGCTTCTGAAGGAATTTTCATTTGGAGGAAGTGTTGAATTGTACTTCACTGAAAAGCTATGCATTTAAACTGCAGCATGTGGGGTTTTGTTGGTTTTACGTGGTGAAGAAGGGGCTTGTTTTTCAAATGTGCATCGTATTTGGGGAATTATTATGCTTGTGTGAGATGTAGGAGAAACATCGAATCCTCCAATACATTGACCCTTGTGCTCAATAATCAGGACTCGTATGCAGGGCCAAGGTATGGATGTAGGAGGCTGCACAAAAAGTCTCCCAAAATCTACTCTTGCATAGTGTGCACAGGAGGCCAAGTAGAAAACAGACACAAGTGGACGGCACGGTAGCACAGTGACTAGCACTGTTGCTTCACAGCTCCAGGGTCCCAGGTTCAATTCCGGCTTGGGTCACTGTCTGTGCGGAGTCTGCACATCCTCCCCGTGTGTGCGTGGGTTTCCTCCGGGTGCTCCGGTTTCCTCCCACAGTCCAAAGATGTGCGGGTTAGGTGGATTGGTCATGATAAATTGCCCTTAGTGTCCAAAATTGCCCTTAGTGTTGGGTGGGGTTACTGGGTTATGGGGATAGGGTGGAGGTGCTGAACTTGGGTAGGGTGCTCTTTCCAAGAGCCGGTGCAGACTCGATGGGCCAAATGGCCTCCTTCTGCACTGTAAATTCTATGATAAATTCTATGATAATCTATGACAACTCCAGGATTCCAGGTTCGATTCCCCGCTGGGTCACTGTCTGTGCGGAGTCTGCACGTCCTCCCCCTGTCTGCGTGGGTTTCCTCCAGGTGCTCCGGTTTCCTCCCATAGTCCAAAGATGTGCAGGTTAGGTGGATTGACCATGCTAAATTGCCCTTAGTGCCCAAAAAGGTTTGGGTGGGGTTTTTGGGTTACGGGGATAGGGTGGAGTTGTGGGCTTAAGTGGGGTGCTCTTTCCAAGGGCTGGTGCAAACTCGATGGGCTGAATGGCCTCCTTCACTGTAAATTCTATGTTCCATGAAGTGGACTGTGAGGCCCTCAGCCATTAAGGATAAAGAATAAAATGAATAAAATTATTATGTACAATCTCTCATGTCACCTGTTTTTTGACAGATCGTGCAGTCCCCAGTACCGACAGTGAAAAGACAACCTGGTCCAGGAGCTCAAGTGAGATTGCCAGTGGTTATTACCCCATCTATAAGAGCAGGTATGATCAGCGATGGCCTGCATTTGGTGGTTGGTAACATCTCATCAATTTCAGTCTTATTCGGTGACTAGTCCCCACCTCTCCCCAGAGTGAAATACCCTGGATGTTGGAAATCGGAAATAAAAATAATGCTGAGAATACTCAGCAGGTCTGGGAGCATCTAATTTTATACTTTGATGGGATGTAGGCATCGCTAGCCAGGCCAGCGTTCATTGCCCATTCTTTTTTAAAATAAATTTAGTGTACCCAATTCATTTTTCCAATTAAGGGGCAATTTAGCGTGGCCAATCCCCCTACCCTGCACATATTTTTGGGTTGTGGGGGCGAAACGCACGCAAACACGGGGAGAATGTGCAAACTCCAGAGCCTGGACCGCTGTTTGACAGCAGTGCTAACCACTGCGCTACCGTGCTGCCCTGTTGCCCATTCCTAATTGCCCTTGAACTGAGTGACTTGTGAGGCTATTTGCGAGAATGGGTAGCCGTCAACCACATTGCTGGAGTCACATGTAGGCCAGACCAGGTAAGGACAACCGATTTCTTTCCCGAAAGCGGAAGCAGATGACCTGTTACAAGAATCGAGGGTTTCATGATCACCGTCACTGAGAGTAACTTTCAATTGTGGACTTTAATAATCTAATCTAAATTCCAATGGCTGACATAAGAACATAAGAACTAGGAGCAGGAGTAGGCCATCTGGCCCCTCGAGCCTGCTCCACCATTCAATGAGATCATGGCTGATCTTTTGTGGACTCAGCTCCACTTTCCGGCCCGAACACCATAACATGGTGAAGTTTAAATCTGAGTCCGCAGAGGATTAGCCTGGTTACTGGCCCAGTGATGTTACAACTATACCAGCATCTCCCCCGTCTCTGTGGAGAGAGAAACAGAGTCATTGTTTCAGGTCCATGGCCTATTATCTCTGTCGCATTCTCTGACCATCTCTTGCTCCTTTTTCTTTTTTTAATTTTCATTTCTTTTCAGCCCTTTTCTTTCTTTGTTGATGTCTTGGAATCAAAACGTGAAATCTTTGGCAACTGTAGGGTGAAATGGAATGGAAGACTGGGTAGGGCAAGCACATGGTAATATAAGGTAAGAGCATTAGGAGTAGGCGTAGACCTTCAAGCCTGCCCACCATTCAGTAAGATTATGGCTGATCTTACACATCAACTCCACTTCCCCACCCTTAGTGTATAAAAATCTATTGAGATTTGTCCACTGTCCTCCAGGGTAGAGAGTTGGAAAGCAGCCCATGGTACCATGTGTCGGGATGTTATAGATATGCATCACCAAGGACATGACACAAATTTGATCTCTTATCTTGATCTACCTGACATGTTAATGATCTGAACCGGTTTTATATGAGAGGTAGTTGACCCAAAGAGAGGAGAGTTTGTAGATGTCCGATCTGCCGGCGTTCCCAGTAAACTTGCTTTACTCATCTCCAGACAGTTGCTCTGCATTTCACTTTTCTTTGGTGGAGATTCTAACTTGTGCAGTACTGTGGTCATGCTGTGTCTTGTCCAACAACAACTTTGGTTCATGTTGTGCCTTCAGAGTGGTGAAATGCTGTGAGGTGCTTCACAGGAGCATGGTAAGCAAAATTGGACATTGAAGGCATCAGGAAAGATGGCAAAAAGCTTGGTCAAAAAGGTAGCTTTTAAGGAGCGTCTTAATGAGGCAAGAAGGGTAGAGAAGAGGAGAGGTTCAGGGAGGGAAGTCTAAAGCTTCGGCCGTTGCATATTAAGGCCACAAGTGGTGACTTATTTAACTTGAAGTACAGTGAGCCTTTCTAGTATCACCTCTTGATCAATTTTTAGCCCATTCAGTAACTCATTACCACCTCCTTCAATATGATTGTGACAGCATATGCTTCCTCGGTAAAGACAGATTGAAAGGACTTATTTCATTCCTCGGCCATGCCCTCTGACTCAATGCGTAAATGTCTTTTCTTTTGATCCGTAGTCAGCCCCACCCCTCCTCGAACTACCCTTATACTATTTAGATCGAAGACTCTTGAATTCCCCTTTATTAGTTGACAGTCTCTCTCTACTCTCCATTGTTGTTTGTTTTACTGTTTCTATGAACTTTCTATAATCAACCTGATGGCTCAGTGGTTAGCACTGCTGCATCACGGCACCAAGGACCCAGGTTCGATCCCGGCCCTGAGTCAGTGCCCCTGTGGCGTTTGCACATTCCCCCCGTGTCTGCGTGGGTCTCATTCCACAACCCAAAAAGGTGTGCAGGTTACGTGGATTGGCTGTGCTAAATCTTCACTTCATTGGAAAAAAAGAATTGGGTACTCTTAAATTTATATGAAAAACAAATCAACCTCGTTCTCACTTATTATTAACTTGATAGGTTTCATATCCCACTTTTCCTGCTCCATCTTACTCTCTATTTCTTGTGTAATCAAGGGATACTTTGGCTTTGTTTGGCTTCCTTATTCCCCTTGTTTGAATGTATGTTGTACCTGAGCGTTTTTCTCTTTAAAGACGGTTCATTGTGCTGTTTACACTTTGCCCTAATCTTTGTTTCTAATGAGCCAGATTCATTTTAACTTTTTTAATTTTAACCAGATCCATTTTAACCCCGTTGGAATTGGCTGCCACGAGGCCTATAGTAAACCCCCAACATTGTGACCACACTCTGCCTATTCCTGAGCTTGACCCATATTGCCTCGCTGTATGAGTCTTCCGAGGTGTCCTCCCGCAGTATTATTGTTGTGGGGTAAGACCCACGCAGACCCGTGGAGAATGTGCAAACTCCACACAGACCGTGACCCGGGGCCGTGATGAAACCCGGGGCCGGTCTTCGGTTGCGGCTATGCGGAGCTAAGCCGCACATTCGGCGGCTCCCGCTAAAACTGACTTTTGGGCTCTCCAGAGGAGCCCCAACGGCAATTTTTCGACGACTTCCAGTGTGGGAAGGTGATAGCAAGGTCCACCCCCCATAGTATATGGATTGGACCAGGAGTGGAGCGGTCAAAAAAGCATTTTTGGAGCAGCGAAAAGTGCGAGGGAGAAAAAACAAGATGGCGGTGGGCGGAGATCAAGCGGCATGGGGGCCGGAGCAGCAGGAGTTTCTCAGGCGCTGCTTTGAGGAGCTGAAGAAAGAGGTGCTGGCGCCAATACTGACGGCGATCGAGGGGTTAGTGGAGACCCAGAAGGCCCACGGGGCAGCGATCCGGGAGGTGCGGGAAAAAGCCACGGAGAACGAGGATGAGATCTTGGGCCTGGCGGTGAAGGTGGAGGCGCACGAGGCGCTGCACAAGAGGTGGGCGGAAAGATTTGAGGACCTGGAGAACAGGTCGAGGAGGAAGAATCTTCAGATTCTGGGTCTCCCTGAAGGAGTGGAGGGGGCCGATGCCGGGGCATATGTGAGCACGATGCTCAACTCGCTGATGGGGGCGGGGGCCTCTCCGAGTCCCCTGGAGCTAGAAGGGGCTCATCGGGTCCTGGCGAGGAGACCCAAAGCCAACGAGCCGCCAAGGGCGGTAGTGGTGAGGTTTCACCGTTTCGTGGCTAGAGAGAGTGTCTTGAGATGGACCAAGAAAGAGCGGAGCAGCAGGTGGGAGAATACGGAGATCCTAATCTATCAGGACTGGAGTGCGGAGGTGGCAAAGAAGAGAGCTGGTTTTAATCGGGCCAAGGAGGTGCTCCATCGGAAGGGGGTGAGGTACGGAATGCTGCAGCCAGCGCGATTGTGGGTCACATTTCAGGATCGACACCACTACTTCGAAATGCCTGAGGAGGCTTGGACCTTTATACAAACTGAAAAATTGGACTCAAACCGAGGGTTTGTGGTTGTGGGGGGGGCTGTCGGTTGTATACAGGGTTTTAACTATGCGTAGGGAATGTTCCACGGGTTGGGTGATGGATGGGGATGGGGGAAGAGAGCTGATGGGGAGACTGTGAGAGAGTGTGGGCGCCGGTGCTGGAGGGAGGGGAGGCCCGGGGATGGGGGAATTGGGATAAGGCCACAACAGGAGTGGCGCCAGAGGGGGTGGGGCCAGCTCAGGAAAGCGCTGGCTTTTTCCCGCGCTAGGGAAGGACGGAGGGGGGGTGTGGAGGAGCGCGCACTGATTGCTGGGGAGGGGAGATTCCCACACTGGGGGAGTCAATGGGACGGCGGGGGAGGCCGCGGTCAGCAGGAGTCAGCTGACTTACGGGAGTGTTATGGGGGGAGCAAAAGAACATAGAACATAGAACAGTACAGCACAGAACAGCTAGATACGGATCTAGCGGGGGGCAGGGGAGGGGGGGTGAAATAGGGTTGCTGCTGCATTGGCCGAGGGGGAACTGAAAACAGAAGAGGTGGTCGGGGAGGGGGACTGGAGGGTGCGGGAGGCGCGGGCACGGGACTGGCCTAGAAAAGGAGATGGCTAGTCGGCAGTGGGGGGTGTGGTGGGAAGCCCCCCAATCCGGCTAATAACTTGGAATGTGAGGGGCCTGAATGGGCCGGTTAAGAGGGCCCGAGTGTTCGCGCACTTAAAGGGACTGAAGGCAGACGTGGTCATGCTTCAGGAGACATATTTGAAGGTGGTGGACCAGGTCAGGTTAAGAAAGGGATGCGTAGGACAGGTATTCCAATCGGGGCTGGATGCGAAGAACAGGGGGGTGGGGAAGCGGGTGTCGTTTGAGGCCAAGAATATTGTAGTGGACAATGGAGGTCGATACGTGATGGTGAGCGGTAGGTTGCAGGGGGCGTGGGTGGTATTGGTAAACGTATACGTCCCGAACTGGGATGATGCTGGATTCATGAAGCGCATGTTGGGGCGGATTCCGGATCTGGAGGCAGGAAGCTTGATAATGGGGGGGGATTTCAACACGGTGTTGGACCCAGCATTAGATCGCTCCAGATCTAGGACGGGGAAGAGGCCGGCTGCGGCCAAGGTGCTTAGGGGGTTTATGGACCAGATGGGGGGAGTAGATCCGTGGAGATTTGCTAGGCCCCTGGCCAGGGAATTTTCTTTTTTTTCTCACGTACACAGAGCCTACGCCCGGATCGATTTTTTTTGTTTTGAGTAGGGCGCTGATCCCGAAAGTGGAGGGAATGGAGTACTCGGACATAGCTATCTCAGACCACGCCCCGCACTGGGTGGAGCTGGAGTTAGGAGAGGAGAGGGACCAACGCCCGCTGTGGCGTCTGGATGTGGGACTATTGGCGGATGAGGAGGTGTGCGGGAGGGTGCGGGGGTGCATTGAAAGGTATTTGGAGGCCAACGACAACGGGGAGGTGCAGGTGGGGGTAGCATGGGAGGCGCTGAAGGCGGCGGTCAGGGATTGGATTGGATTTGTTTATTGTCACGTGTACCGAGGTACAGTGAAAAGTATTTTTCTGCGAGCAGCTCAACAGATCATTAAGTACATGAGAAGAAAAAGGAATAAAAGAAAATACATAATAGGGCAACACAACATATACAAAGTAACTACATAAACACCGGCATCGGATGAAGCAGACAGGGTGTAGTGTTAATGAAGTCAGTACATAAGAGGGTCATTTCGGAGTCTGGTGAGAGTGGGGAAGAAGCTGTTTTGAGTCTGTTCGTGCATGTTCTCAGACTTCTGTATCTCCTGGATGGAAGAAGTTGGAAGAGTGAGTAAGCTGGGTGGGAGGGATCTTTGATTACACTGCCCGCTTTCCCCAGGCAGCGGGAGATGTAGATGGAGTCAATGGATGGGAGGCAGGTTCGTGTGATGGACTGGGCGGTGTTCACGACTCTCTGAAGTTTCTCGCGGTCCTGGGCCGAGCAGTTGCCATGCCAGGCTGTGATGCAGCCTGATAGGATGCTTTCTATAGTGCATCTGTAAAAGTTGGTAAGAGTCAATGTGGACATGCCGAATTTCCTTAGTTTCCTGAGGAAGTATAGGCGCTGTTGTGCTTTCTTGATGGTAGTGTCGACGTGGGTGGACCAGGACAGATTTTTGGAGATGTGCACCCCTAGGAATTTGAAACTGCTAACCATCTCCACCTCGGCCCCGTTGATGCTGACGGGTGTGTACAGTACTTTGCTTCCTGAAGTCAATTACCAGCTCTTTAGTTTTGCTGGCATTGAGGGAGAGATTGATGTCGCTACACCACTCCACTAGGTTCTCTATCTCCCTCCTGTATTCGGACTCGTCGTTATTCGAGATCCGGCCCACTATGGTCGTATTGTCAGCAAACCTGTAGATGGAGTTGGAACCGAGTTTTGCCACGCAGTCGTGTGTGTACAGGGAGTAGAGTAGGGGGCTAAGTACGCAGCCTTGCGGGGCGCCGGTGTTGAGGACTATTGTGGAGGGGGTGTTGTTGTTCATTCTTACTGATTGTGGTCTGATCGAGGATCCAGTTGCAGAGTGGGGAGCCAAGTCCTAGGTTTTGGGTTTTGACAGGGGAGAGTTAATCTCCATCAGGGCTCACAGGGAGAAGAGAGAGGGCAGGGAAAGGGAGAGGATAGTGGTGGAGATCCTAGGGGTAGACCGGAGATATGCAGAGGCCCCCGAGGAGGGACTACTTAGGGAGCGGCGGAGTCTCCAGACTAAATTCGACCTGTTGACCACAGGGAAGGCACAGTGGAGGAAAGCACGGGGGGGCGATGTACGAGTATGGGGAGAAGGCGAGCCGGATGCTGGCACATCAGCTCCGTAAGAGGATGGCAGCGAGGGAGATAGGTGGAGTTAAAGATAGCAGGGGAACTACGGTGCGGAGTGCGGTGAAAGTAAATGAGGCATTTAAGGACTTTTATGAGGAGCTGTACAGATCTCAGCCCCCAGCGGGGGAAGAGGGGATGCGATGATTTCTAGATCAACTGAGGTTCCCTAGGGTAGAGGAGCAGGAGGTGGCTGGTTTGGGGGCGCCAATTGGGTTGGAGGAGCTGGTTAAAGGACTGGGGAGCATGCAGGTGGGGAAGGCCCCGGGGCCAGATGGGTTCCCGGTTGGGTTTTACAGGAAGTATCTGGACCTGTTAGCCCCGTTGCTAGTGAGGACTTTCAATGAGGCAAGGGAGGGGGGGGACCCTGCCCCCGACAATGTCCGCGGCGCTGATCTCTTTGATCCTGAAGCGGGACAAGGACCCACTGCAATGTGGGTCGTATAGACCGATCTCGCTCCTCAATGTGGATGCTAAGTTGCTGGCAAAAGTGCTGGCTACGAGAATTGAGGACTGTGTCCCGGGGGTGATTCATGAGGACCAGACGGGATTTGTAAAGGGCAGGCAGCTAAACACCAATGTGCGGGGGCTCCTCAAGGTGATTATGATGCCCTCGGTGGAGGGAGAGGCGGAGATAGTGGCAGCTATGGACGCGGAGAAGGCCTTTGACCGGGTGGAGTGGGAGTATCTCTGGGAAGTGTTGCGGAGGTTTGGGTTTGGGGAGGGGTTCATCAGGTGGGTTAAGCTCCTATATAGAGCCCCGGTGGCGAGTGTGGCTACGAATCGGCGGAGGTCGGAGTATTTTCGGCTGAATCAAGGGACGAGGCAGGGGTGCCCCCTGTCCCCCATGTTGTTTGCATTAGCAGTTGAGCCTTTGGCCATGGCATTAAGGGTGTCCAGGAAATGGAGGGGGGGGGTGATCCGAGGGGGAGAGGCGCATCGGGTGTCGCTGTATACGGACGACCTGTTGCTGTACGTGGCAGATCCAGTGGAGGGGATGGTGGAGGTCATGCGAATCCTAAGGGAGTTTGGGGACTTCTCGGGCTATACGCTCAATGTAGGGAAAAGTGAGCTCTTTGTGGTGCATCCAGGGGACCAGGGAAGAGGGATAGACGACCTACCGTTGAGGAGGGCGGAAAGGAGCTTTCGGTACTTGGGGATCCAGGTAGCTAGGAGCTGGGGGGCCCTGCACAAACTTAATTTGACACGGCTGGTGGAGCAGATGGAGGAGGACTTCAAAAGATGGGATGTGTTGCCACTCTCGCCAGCGGGCAGGGTACAGTCGATTAAAATGATGGTCCTCCCGAGGTTTTTTTTTGTGTTCCAGTGCCTTCCTATTATGATTACCAAGGCCTTTTTTAAGCGGGTAGGTAGGAGCATTATGGGTTTTGTGTGGGCAAACAAGACCCCGAGGGTAAGGAGGGGGTTTCTGGAGCGTAGTAGGGACAGAGAGGGCTGGCGTTGCCGAATATGGGTGGCTATTATTGGGCAGCCAACGTGGCGATGATCCGTAAGTGGGTAATAGAGGGAGAGGGGGTGGCATGGAAGAGGTTGGAGGTGGCGTCCTGCAAAGGAACGAGCCTGAGGGCGCTGGTGACGGCATTGCTGCCGCTCTCACTGACAAGGTACGCCACGAGTCCGGTGGTGGCGGCAACGCTAAAGATCTGGGGGCAGTGGAGATGACATAGGGGTGAGACGGGAGCCTCGGTGTGGTCCCCGATCCGGGAGAACCATCGGTTCGTCCCAGGAAGGATGGACTGGGGGTTTCGGAGCTGGCATCAGGCAGGGATCAGAAGGATGGGCGACCTGTTCATCGATGGGACGTTTGCGAGCCTAGGGGCGCTGGAGGAGAAGTTTGGGTTCCCCACGGGAAATGCGTTCACGTATATGCAAGTGAGGGCGTTTATGAGGCAGCAGGTGAGGGGATTCCCGTTGCTCCCGGCACAGGGCATTCAGGACAGGGTGATTTCGGGTGTTTGGGTCGGAGAAGGCAAAGTTTCGGCGATATATCAGGTGATGAAAGCAGAGGGGGAGGCTTCGGTAGAGGAGCTGAAGGGCAAGTGGGAGGAGGAGTTGGGGGAGGAGATTGAAGAGGGTATGTGGGCTGATGCCCTGAGTAGGGTTAATTCCTCTTCCTCATGTGCCAGGCTCCGCCTGATACAGTTTAAGGTAATTCACAGAGCGCATATGACAGGGGCGAGGCTGAGTAGGTTCTTTGGGATGGAGGACAGATGCGGGAGGTGCTCGGGAAGCCCAGCGAATCATGCCCACATGTTCTGGTCGTGCCCGGCACTGGATGGGTTTCGCGAAGACTATGTCCAAGGTGGTGAAAGTCCAGGTCAAACCAAGTTGGGGGTTGGCATTATTTGGGGTGGCGGACGAGGCGGGAGTGCAGGAGGCGGAAGAGGCCGGTATTCTGGCCTTTGCGTCCCTGGTAGCCCGGCGGAGGATCTTGCTCATGTGGAAGGATGTGAAGCCCACCAGTGTGGAAGCATGGATAAATGACATGGCAGGGTTCATAAAGCTGGAGAGGATAAAGTTTGCCTTGAGAGGGTTTGCGCAGGGGTTCTACAGGCGGTGGCAACCGTTCCTAGACTACCTCGCGGAGCGTTAGAATGAGGTCGGTCAGCAGCAGCAGCAACCCAGGGAGGGAGGGGGGGGGTTGCGGGGGGAAGGGGAGGGGGAGGGGGAGGGGGGGGGTTATTTTGGGGGGGGAGGGGGGTTCCCCTAGAGGTACTTGTAAAAAAGCATATGGGAGGGTTATTATGTCGGGGAGAAACCCATTGTATAAGTTCTGTAGTATGTTTGATTGATATGTTTCTGTTCTGTTCTTTTCTCTTTCTCTTTTCTGTTACGGGGGGGGGGTTTAATTGGTTGAAAGTTTTTGTTGGAAAAACTTTGAATAAACATATTTTTTATTAAAAAAAGAAACCCGGGGCCGGGATCAAACCCGGGGCCGGGATCAAACCCGGGGCCGGGATCAAACCCGGGGCCGGGATCAAACCCGGGGCCGGGATCAAACCCGGGGCCGGGACCAAACCCGGGGCCGGGACCAAACCCGGGGCCGGGACCAAACCCGGGGCCGGGATCAAACCCGGGGCCGGCACCAAACCCGGGGCCGGCACCAAACCCGGGGCCGGCACCAAACCCGGGGCCGGGATCAAACCCGTGGCCGGCACCAAACCCGTGGCCGGGACCAAACCCGGGGCCGGGATCAAACCCGGGGCCGGGATCAAACCCGGGGCCGGCACCAAACCCGTGGCCGGGACCAAACCCGGGGCCGGGATCAAACCCGGGGCCGGGATCAAACCCGTGGCCGGCACCAAACCCGTGGCCGGGACCAAACCCGGGGCCGGCACCAAACCCGTGGCCGGGACCAAACCCGGGGCCGGGACCAAGCCCGGGACCGGGATCAAACCCGGGACCGGCACCAAACCCGGGGCCGGCACCAAACCCGGGGCCGGCACCAAACCCGGGGCCGGGATCAAACCCGGGGCCGGGATCAAACCCGGGGCCGGGATCAAACCCGGGGCCGGGATCAAACCCGGGGCCGGGACCAAACCCGGGGCCGGCACCAAGCCCGGGGCCGGCACCAAGCCCGGGGCCGGCACCAAGCCCGGGGCCGGCACCAAACCCGGGGCCGGCACCAAACCCGGGGCCGGGACCAAACCCGTGGCCGGCACCAAACCCGTGGCCGGCACCAAACCCGTGGCCGGCACCAAACCCGTGGCCGGCACCAAACCCGGGGCCGGCACCAAACCCGTGGCCGGCACCAAACCCGGGGCCGGCACCAAACCCGGGGCCGGCACCAAACCCGGGGCCGGCACCAAACCCGGGGCCGGCACCAAACCCGGGGCCGGCACCAAACCCGGGGCCGGCACCAAACCCGGGGCCGGCACCAAACCCGGGGCCGGCACCAAACCCGGGGCCGGGACCAAACCCGGGGCCGGCACCAAACCCGGGGCCGGCACCAAACCCGGGGCCGGCACCAAACCCGGGGCCGGCACCAAACCCGGGGCCGGCACCAAACCCGGGGCCGGCACCAAACCCGGGGCCGGGACCAAACCCGGGGCCGGCACCAAACCCGGGGCCGGGACCAAACCCGGGGCCGGCACCAAACCCGGGGCCGGCACCAAACCCGGGGCCGGCACCAAACCCGGGGCCGGCACCAAACCCGGGGGTTGGCTCCGTGAGGCAGCAGTGCTAACCACTGTGCTGCCGTGCTATTACTGCAGTGTTATTTGTTTTTCAGTTTAGAGCGCCCAATTAATTTTTTCCAATTAAGGGGCAATTTAGCGTGGCCAATCCACCTCGCCTGCACATCTTTGTGCTTTGGGGGGCGAAACCCACGCAACCACGGGGAGAATGTGCAAACTGCACACGGACAGTGACCCAGAGCCGGGATCGAACCTGGGACCTCGGCGCCATGAGGCAGCAGTGCTAACCACTGCGCCACCTTGCTGTCACCATCGTGTTATTGTTAATGTATGTGCTTGGGCAGTAAGTTTTGACAGCAGCCCGATGGGGGGAATCACTGCTGTGCTTGATCAGGATCTGATCCCATATCAACAAGTGAACTTTGCAGCACAAGTAATCCACCGTGTTGCAAAAACAGAATCTCCGGCACATTGCTCTTCCATAGCCCAGGGTGCTGAACCCAACTGCAGTGCCTCTTCTGTCCAACTGAGATCAGCTAACTAAGTGGAGGTTGTTGACGCAGCGTGGGAGCAGATACATATTAGTTGTCCGTAGAACAGGTGGTTTATTGTTTTAACACAGAGTGAAGGTTTGTTTGGATAGGCAAAGAAAAACTATTTCCACTTGCAGAAGAAAATATTTCCACTTGCAGGCTGGTTTAGCACAGTGGGCTAAACAGCTGGCTTGTAATACAGAACAAGACCAACAGCGCGGGTTCAATTCCCATACTGGCCTCCCCGAACAGGCGCTGGAATGTGGCGACTCGGGGCTTTTCACAGTAACTTCATTGACGCCTACTTGTGATGATAAGCGATTATTATTGTTATTATTATTAAACCTAAAGTAGGAGCCATGAATATAAGATTGTCACTTGTAAATTCAGAAAGAATTCAACAGAAACCTCTTTATCCAGAGAGCAGGGAGAATGTGGAACGTGTTACCATGGCAATAAACTCATTTAAGGGGATGCTAGATAAACATGGGGCAGAAAAGAATGGAAGGACATGTTGACAGGATTGAAGGAGGTAAACTGGGAGGAGACTTGTGTGGAGTGTAATCAGTGCTCTGGACAATGACCCGTGTCTGTGCTGCAAGTGCAACCTAACCAGAACTTCCAATAAGGTTGCATTGCCAGATGGTGGAACTGATCCATAGGAACAGATCAGGGAAAATATGCTTCGAGTGGTTGTTCCAGTCATTATTCCAGCATAGCTATCGTGACCTGTAAATTCAATGTACACAGCCTCTTTAGTTAGGAAATATGGTGAGCACGTTGGAGGGTTTGGGCCAGAACCATTAGATCCAGCTGTGCACTAGATATTCATCCTTACAGCTAGGTTCCACAGTGAGACTCCAAGTGGTGCCAATTAGACAGACTTGTCAATCAATGTCATAAAAACCTCTGGGCAGTTGGCGTTGTGCTTGTAATGGATTATATATATACAATATATATATATATACATAATATATGCTCGAGATAACTTGGGAACATACGAAAATCACTGAACCAGGTTCTTCTTCCCCTTTTGGTATCTTTAAATCCAGCACTGGGCAGTCTTCTCAATCTCCGAAGTAACCTGGGAAGCGTACACGGCAGGTCTGGGACAAGAAACTGCTGTCATTATTTCTGTAAGACTTTTGAATCAATTTCAAGGCCTGCAATTAACTACAAAACGGCTGTCAGATATTCTCTACCACACTGCAATGGATTGTAAGCTCCTGACTTTTGAACACGAGCATTATTTCTTGAGAACCCGTGTCTTATATACATCTCCCTCAACTCCGGCAGCGCCAGAGGCACTAACGACACACCGCTACCTCCTCTCCTCGGATACTAAACCCAGCGGCACCTATGCAGGAACCAATAGGAATTCTTTAGACCCACCCTTAAAAAAAACATACAACGAAAATACACAAGAACCACAGTACTAAAAAGGGATGTTACGTATATATCACACAATGCAACATAGACCCAGTCTCAGATTCAGTACGGAATTATCATCATTCCATGTATTGATACAGCGAGGTCCAGCAGTAACATGCACAGATTATGATCAGAGCCATCAACCCTCCCAAGAAAAACAGAAAGAAACCAGAACTACCAGGAGTGGATCACAGGATAACAAAGTATCAGGACACCACCCTGCCAAGCCATCACCCATGAATGAAGAAAACAAGCTGCTCATTCAGACAAGAATGTGTCCCGACCGTTATGGGGGGGCCTCTGGATATCTACCAATGTACATGACTGTGCCCAACTCCAGACCCCATGCACAGAAGAAACAAAACCCAGCCTCTCAGGAGGTCTCTGATAACTGCCTTCAAGAAGTGGCCATCCCAAGCTTCAGGGGGCAACAGGATACTGACCATAGCACTGGACTGGTCTAGTCTAGCACATTATGACACAGAGGAAAAAATACCCCCAGGGCCTCCAGCACACCCCGAAACCTACATCTCAGCCGATCCTGCACCTCACCAAACCCACCAAACGCTGAGCGCCACCCCATTCACATCCTGCACCTCACCAAGCCCACCCAACGCTGAGCACCACCCCATTCACATCCTGCACCTCACCAAGCCCACCCAACGCTGAGCGCCACCCCATTCACATCTTGCACCTCACCAAACCCACCCAATGCTGAGCACCACCCCATTCACATTCTGCACCTCACCAAACCCACCCAACGCTGAGCATCACCCCATTCACAGTCTGCACCTCACCAGCCCACCCAACTCTGAGCATCACCCCATTCACAGTCTGCACCTCACCAAACCCACCCAACGCTGAGCATCACCCCATTCACAGTCTGCACCTCACCAAACCCACCCAACGCTGAGCATCACCCCATTCACAGTCTGCACCTCACCAGCCCACCCAACGCTGAGCATCACCCCATTCACAGTCTGCACCTCACCAAACCCACCCAACGCTGAGCATCACCCCATTCACAGTCTGCACCTCACCAGCCCACCAAACGCTGAGCATCACCCCATTCACATTCTGCACCTCACCAGCCCACCCAACGCTGAGCATCACCCCATTCACATCCTGCACCTCACCAAACCCACCCAATGCTGAGCGCCACCCCATTCACATCCTGCACCTCACCAAGCCCACCCAACGCTGAGCGCCACCCCATTCACATCCTGCACCTCACCAAACCCACCCAACGCTGAGCGACACCCCATTCACATCCTTCACCTCAGCAAAACCACCCAACGCTGAGCATCACCCCATTCACATCCTGCACCTCACCAAGCCCACCCAACGCTGAGCATCACCCCATTCACATCCTGCACCTCACCAAGCCCACCCAACGCTGAGCATCACCCCATTCACATCCTGCACCTCACCAAGCCCACCCAACGCTGAGCGCCACCCCATTCACATCCTGCACCTCACCAAGCCCACCCAACGCTGAGCATCACCCCATTCACATCCTGCACCTCACCAAACCCACCCAATGCTGAGCGCCACCCCATTCACATCCTGGACCTCACCAAGCCCACCCAACGCTGAGCGACACCCCATTCACATCCTTCACCTCAACAAAACCACCCAACGCTGAGCATCACCCCATTCACATCCTGCACCTCACCAAGCCCACCCAACGCTGAGCATCACCCCATTCACATCCTGCACCTCACCAAGCCCACCCAACGCGGAGCATCACCCCATTCACATTCTGCACCTCACCAAGCCCACCCAACACTGAGCACCACCCCATTCACATCCTGCACCTCACCAAACCCACCCAACGCTGAGCGTCACCCCATTCACTTCCTGCACCTCACCAGCCCACCCAACGCTGAGCACCACCCCATTCACATCCTGCATCTCACCAAGCCCACCCAACGCTGAGCATCACCACATTCACATTCTGCACCTCACCAGCCCACCCAACGCTGAGCATCACCCCATTCACATCCTTCACCTCACCAAACCCACCCAACGCTGAGCATCACCCCATTCACATCCTTCACCTCACCAAACCCACCCAACGCTGAGCATCACCCCATTCACATTCTGCACCTCACCAAGCCCACCAAACGCTGAGCATCACCCCATTCACATCCTGCACCTCACCAAGCCCACCCGACGCTGAGCATCACCCCATTCACATCCTGCACCTCACCAAGCCCACCCAACGCTGAGCACCACCCCATTCACATCCTGCACCTCACCTAACCCACCCAACGCTGAGCGTCACCCCATTCACATCCTGCACCTCACCAAGCCCATCCTACGCTGAGCATCACCCCATTCACATCCTTCACCTCACCAAGCCCACCCAACGCTGAGCACCACCCCATTCACATCCTGCACCTCACCAAACCCACCCAACGCTGAGCACCACCCCATTCACATCCTTCACCTCACCAAGCCCACCTAACGCTGAGCATCACCCCATTCACATCCTGCACCTCACCAAGCCCACCAAACGCTGAGCATCACCCCATTCACATCCTGCACCTCACCAAACCCACCCAACGCTGAGCACCACCCCATTCACATCCTTCACCTCACCAAGCCCACCTAACGCTGAGCATCACCCCATTCACATCCTGCACCTCACCAAGCCCACCCAACGCTGAGCATCACCCCATTCACATCCTTCACCTCACCAAGCCCACCTAACGCTGAGCGCCACCCCATTCACATCCTGCACCTCACCAGCCCACCCAACGCTGAGCGCCACCCCATTCACATCCTGCACCTCACCAAACCCACCCAACGCTGAGCATCACCCCATTGACATCCTGCACCTCACCAGCCCACCCAACGCTGAGCGCCACCCCATTCACATCCTGCACCTCACCAAACCCACCCAACGCTGAGCATCACCCCATTCACATCCTGCACCTCACCAAGCCCACACAACGCTGAGCATCACCCCATTCACATCCTGCACCTCACCAAACCCACCCAACGCTGAGCATCACCCCATTGACATCCTGCACCTCACCAAACCCACCCAACGCTGAGCACCACCCCATTCACATCCTGCACCTCACCAAACCCACCCAACGCTGAGCATCACCCCATTCACATTCTGCACCTCACCAGCCCACCCAACGCTGAGCATCACCCCATTCACATCCTCGACCTCACCAAACCCACCCTACGCTGAGCATCACCCCATTCACATCCTGCACCTCACCAAACCCACCCAACGCTGAGCATCACCCCATTCACATCCTGCACCTCACCAAACCCACCCAACGCTGAGCATCACCCCATTCACATTCTGCACCTCACCAGCCCACCCAACGCTGAGCATCACCCCATTCACAGTCTGCACCTCACCAAGCCCACCCAATGCTGAGCATCACCCCATTCACATCCTGCACCTCACCAAGCCCACCCAACGCTGAGCACCACCCCATTCACATCCGGCACCTCACCAGCCCACCCAACTCTGAGCACCACCCCATTCACATCCTGCACCTCACCAAACCCATCCAACGCTGAGCATCACCCCATTCACATTCTGCACCTCACCAGCCCACCCAACGCTGAGCATCACCCCATTCACAGTCTGCACCTCACCAAGCCCACCCAACGCTGAACACCACCCCATTCACATTCTGCACCTCACCAGCCCACCCAACGCTGAGCATCACCCCATTCACATCCTGCACCTCACCAAACCCACCCAATGCTGAGCGCCACCCCATTCACATCCTGCACCTCACCAAGCCCACCCAACGCTGAGCGCCACCCCATTCACATCCTGCACCTCACCAAACCCACCCAACGCTGAGCGACACCCCATTCACATCCTTCACCTCAGCAAAACCACCCAACGCTGAGCATCACCCCATTCACATCCTGCACCTCACCAAGCCCACCCAACGCTGAGCATCACCCCATTCACATCCTGCACCTCACCAAGCCCACCCAACGCTGAGCATCACCCCATTCACATCCTGCACCTCACCAAGCCCACCCAACGCTGAGCGCCACCCCATTCACATCCTGCACCTCACCAAGCCCACCCAACGCTGAGCATCACCCCATTCACATCCTGCACCTCACCAAACCCACCCAATGCTGAGCGCCACCCCATTCACATCCTGGACCTCACCAAGCCCACCCAACGCTGAGCGCCACCCCATTCACATCCTGCACCTCACCAAACCCACCCAAGGCTGAGCGACACCACATTCACATCCTTCACCTCAACAAAACCACCCAACGCTGAGCATCACCCCATTCACATCCTTCACCTCACCAAACCCACCCAACGCTGAGCATCACCCCATTCACATCCTTCACCTCACCAAACCCACCCAACGCTGAGCATCACCCCATTCACATTCTGCACCTCACCAAGCCCACCAAACGCTGAGCATCACCCCATTCACATCCTGCACCTCACCAAGCCCACCCAACGCTGAGCATCACCCCATTCACATCCTGCACCTCACCAAGCCCACCCAACGCTGAGCACCACCCCATTCACATCCTGCACCTCACCTAACCCACCCAACGCTGAGCGTCACCCCATTCACATCCTGCACCTCACCAAGCCCATCCTACGCTGAGCACCACCCCATTCACATCCTTCACCTCACCAAGCCCACCTAACGCTGAGCATCACCCCATTCACATCCTGCACCTCACCAAGCCCACCCAACGCTGAGCATCACCCCATTCACATCCTTCACCTCACCAAGCCCACCTAACGCTGAGCGCCACCCCATTCACATCCTGCACCTCACCAGCCCACCCAACGCTGAGCGCCACCCCATTCACATCCTGCACCTCACCAAACCCACCCAACGCTGAGCATCACCCCATTGACATCCTGCACCTCACCAAACCCACCCAACGCTGAGCACCACCCCATTCACATCCTGCACCTCACCAAACCCACCCAACGCTGAGCATCACCCCATTCACATTCTGCACCTCACCAGCCCACCCAACGCTGAGCATCACCCCATTCACATCCTCGACCTCACCAAACCCACCCTACGCTGAGCATCACCCCATTCACATCCTGCACCTCACCAAACCCACCCAACGCTGAGCATCACCCCATTCACATCCTGCACCTCACCAAACCCACCCAACGCTGAGCATCACCCCATTCACAATCTGCACCTCACCAGCCCACCCAACGCTGAGCATCACCCCATTCACAGTCTGCACCTCACCAAGCCCACCCAATGCTGAGCATCACCCCATTCACATCCTGCACCTCACCAAGCCCACCCAACGCTGAGCACCACCCCATTCACATCCGGCACCTCACCAGCCCACCCAACTCTGAGCACCACCCCATTCACATCCTGCACCTCACCAAACCCACCCAACGCTGAGCACCACCCCATTCACATCCGGCACCTCACCAGCCCACCCAACTCTGAGCATCACCCCATTCACAGTCTGCACCTCACCAAACCCACCCAACGCTGAACACCACCCCATTCACATTCTGCACCTCACCAAACCCACCCAACGCTGAGCTTCACCCCATTCACAGTCTGCACCTCACCAAGCCCACCCAACGCTGAACACCACCCCATTCACATTCTGCACCTCACCAGCCCACCCAACGCTGAGCATCACCCCTTTCACAGTCTGCACCTCACCAAACCCACCCAACGCTGAGCATCACCCCATTCACAGTCTGCACCTCACCAGCCCACCCAACGCTGAGCATCACCCCATTCACATCCTGCACCTCACCAAGCCCACCCAACGCTGAGCATCACCCCATTCACATCCTGCACCTCACCAAGCCCACCCAATGCTGAGCATCACCCCATTCACATCCTGCACCTCACCAAGCCCACCCAACGCTGAGCATCACCCCATTCACATTCTGCACCTCACCAGCCCACCCAACGCTGAGCATCACCCCATTCACATTCTGCACCTCACCAGCCCACCCAACGCTGAGCATCACCCCATTCACATCCTGCACCTCACCAAGCCCACCCAACGCTGAACACCACCCCATTCACATTCTGCACCTCACCAGCCCACCCAACGCTGAGCATCACCCCATTCACATCCTGCACCTCACCAAGCCCACCAAACGCTGAGCATCACCCCATTCACATTCTGCACCTCACCAGCCCACCCAACGCTGAGCATCATCCCATTCACATCCTGCACCTCACCAAGCCCACCAAACGCTGAGCATCACCCCATTCACATTCTGCACCTCACCAGCCCACCCAACGCTGAGCATCACCCCATTCACATCCTGCACCTCACCAAGCCCACCCAACGCTGAACACCACCCCATTCACATTCTGCACCTCACCAGCCCACCCAACGCTGAGCATCACCCCATTCACAGTCTGCACCTCACCAAACCCACCCAACGCTGAGCATCACCCCATTCACAGTCTGCACCTCACCAAACCCACCCAACGCTGAGCATCACCCCATTCACAGTCTGCACCTCACCAGCCCACCCAACTCTGAGCATCACCCCATTCACAGTCTGCACCTCACCAAACCCACCCAACGCTGAGCATCACCCCATTCACAGTCTGCACCTCACCAAACCCACCCAACGCTGAGCATCACCCCATTCACAGTCTGCACCTCACCAGCCCACCCAACGCTGAGCATCACCCCATTCACAGTCTGCACCTCACGATACCCACCCAACGCTGAGCATCACCCCATTCACAGTCTGCACCTCACCAGCCCACCTAACGCTGAGCATCACCCCATTCACAGTCTGCACCTCACCAAACCCACCCAACGCTGAGCATCACGCCATTCACAGTCTGCACCTCACCAAACCCACCCAACGCTGAGCATCACCCCATTCACAGTCTGCACCTCACCAAACCCACCCAACGCTGAGCATCACCCCATTTACAGTCTGCACCTCACCAGCCCACCCAACGCTGAGCATCACCCCATTCACATCCTGCACCTCACCAAGCCCACCCAACGCTGAGCACCATCCCATTCACATCCTGCACCTCACCAAACCCACCCAACGCTGAGCATCACGCCATTCACATCCTGCACCTCACCAAACCCACCCAACGCTGAGCATCACCCCATTCACATCCTGCACCTCACCAAGCCCACCCAACGCTGAGCATCACCCCATTCACAGTCTGCACCTCACCAAACCCACCCAACGCTGAGCATCACCCCATTCACAGTCTGCACCTCACCAAGCCCACCCAACGCTGAGCATCACCCCATTCACAGTCTGCACCTCACCAAACCCACCCAACGCTGAGCATCACCCCATTCACAGTCTGCACCTCACCAAGCCCACCCAACGCTGAGCATCACCCCATTCACAGTCTGCACCTCACCAAGCCCACCCAACGCTGAACACCACCTCATTCACAGTCTGCACCTCACCAAGCCCACCCAACGCTGAACACCACCTCATTCACATTCTGCACCTCACCAAGCCCACCCAACGCTGAGCATCACCCCATTCACATCCTTCACCTCACCAAGCCCACCTAACGCTGAGCGCCACCCCATTCACATCCTGCACCTCACCAGCCCACCCAACGCTGAGCGCCACCCCATTCACATCCTGCACCTCACCAAACCCACCCAACGCTGAGCATCACCCCATTGACATCCTGCACCTCACCAAACCCACCCAACGCTGAGCACCACCCCATTCACATCCTGCACCTCACCAAACCCACCCAACGCTGAGCATCACCCCATTGACATCCTGCACCTCACCAAACCCACCCAACGCTGAGCACCACCCCATTCACATCCCGCACCTCACCAAACCCACCCAACGCTGAGCATCACCCCATTCACATTCTGCACCTCACCAGCCCACCCAACGCTGAGCATCACCCCATTCACATCCTGGACCTCACCAAACCCACCCTACGCTGAGCATCACCCCATTCACATCCTGCACCTCACCAAACCCACCCAACGCTGAGCATCACCCCATTCACATCCTGCACCTCACCAAACCCACCCAATGCTGAGCATCACCCCATTCACATTCTGCACCTCACCAGCCCACCCAACGCTGAGCATCACCCCATTCACAGTCTGCACCTCACCAAGCCCACCCAATGCTGAGCATCACCCCATTCACATCCTGCACCTCACCAAGCCCACCCAACGCTGAGCACCACCCCATTCACATCCGGCACCTCACCAGCCCACCCAACTCTGAGCACCACCCCATTCACATCCTGCACCTCACCAAACCCACCCAACGCTGAGCATCACCCCATTCACATTCTGCACCTCACCAGCCCACCCAACGCTGAGCATCACCCCATTCACAGTCTGCACCTCACCAAGCCCACCCAACGCTGAACACCACCCCATTCACATTCTGCACCTCACCAGCCCACCCAACGCTGAGCATCACCCCATTCACAGTCTGCACCTCACCAAACCCACCCAACGCTGAGCATCACCCCATTCACAGTCTGCACCTCACCAAACCCACCCAACGCTGAGCATCACCCCATTCACAGTCTGCACCTCACCAGCCCACCCAACGCTGAGCATCACCCCATTCACAGTCTGCACCTCACCAAACCCACCCAACGCTGAGCATCACCCCATTCACAGTCTGCACCTCACCAGCCCACCCAACGCTGAGCATCACCCCATTCACATCCTGCACCTCACCAAGCCCACCCAACGCTGAGCACCATCCCATTCACATCCTGCACCTCACCAAACCCACCCAACGCTGAGCATCACGCCATTCACATCCTGCACCTCACCAAACCCACCCAACGCTGAGCATCACCCCATTCACATCTTGCACCTCACCAAGCCCACCCAATGCTGAGCATCACCCCATTCACATCCTGCACCTCACCAAGCCCACCCAACGCTGAGCACCACCCCATTCACATCCTGCACCTCACCAGCCCACCCAACTCTGAGCACCACCCCATTCACATCCTGCACCTCACCAAACCCACCCAACGCTGAGCATCACCCC
Source organism: Scyliorhinus torazame (assembly GCF_047496885.1). Classification (NCBI taxonomy): domain Eukaryota; kingdom Metazoa; phylum Chordata; class Chondrichthyes; order Carcharhiniformes; family Scyliorhinidae; genus Scyliorhinus; species Scyliorhinus torazame. The sequence goes on along the minus strand of NC_092716.1, from coordinate 6,517,148 downwards.
ATTCACATTCTGCACCTCACCAGCCCACCCAACGCTGAGCATCACCCCATTCACATTCTGCACCTCACCAAGCCCACCCAACGCTGAACACCACCCCATTCACATTCTTCACCTCACCAGCCCACCCAACGCTGAGCATCACCCCATTCACATCCTGCACCTCACCAAGCCCACCAAACGCTGAGCATCACCCCATTCACATTCTGCACCTCACCAGCCCACCCAACGCTGAGCATCACCCCATTCACATCCTGCACCTCACCAAGCCCACCAAACGCTGAGCATCACCCCATTCACATTCTGCACCTCACCAGCCCACCCAACGCTGAGCATCACCCCATTCACATCCTGCACCTCACCAAGCCCACCCAACGCTGAACACCACCCCATTCACATTCTGCACCTCACCAGCCCACCCAACGCTGAGCATCACCCCATTCACAGTCTGCACCTCACCAAACCCACCCAACGCTGAGCATCACCCCATTCACAGTCTGCACCTCACCAAACCCACCCAACGCTGAGCATCACCCCATTCACAGTCTGCACCTCACCAGCCCACCCAACTCTGAGCATCACCCCATTCACAGTCTGCACCTCACCAAACCCACCCAACGCTGAGCATCACCCCATTCACAGTCTGCACCTCACCAAACCCACCCAACGCTGAGCATCACCCCATTCACAGTCTGCACCTCACCAGCCCACCCAACGCTGAGCATCACCCCATTCACAGTCTGCACCTCACCAAACCCACCCAACGCTGAGCATCACCCCATTCACAGTCTGCACCTCACCAGCCCACCTAACGCTGAGCATCACCCCATTCACAGTCTGCACCTCACCAAACCCACCCAACGCTGAGCATCACGCCATTCACAGTCTGCACCTCACCAAACCCACCCAACGCTGAGCATCACCCCATTCACAGTCTGCACCTCACCAAACCCACCCAACGCTGAGCATCACCCCATTCACAGTCTGCACCTCACCAAACCCACCCAACGCTGAGCATCACCCCATTCACAGTCTGCACCTCACCAAGCCCACCCAACGCTGAACACCACCTCATTCACAGTCTGCACCTCACCAAGCCCACCCAACGCTGAACACCACCTCATTCACATTCTGCACCTCACCAGCCCACCCAACGCTGAGCATCACCCCATTCACAGTCTGCACCTCACCAAACCCACCCAACGCTGAGTATCACCCCATTCACAGTCTGCACCTCACCAGCCCACCCAACGCTGAGCATCACCCCATTCACATTCTGCACCTCACCAAGCCCACCAAACGCTGAGCATCACCCCATTCACATCCTGCACCTCACCAAGCCCACCCAATGCTGAGCATCACCCCATTCACATCCTGCACCTCACCAAACCCACCCAACGCTGAGCGCCACCCCATTCACATCCTGCACCTCACCAAGCCCACCCAACGCTGAGCATCACCCCATTCACATCCTGCACCTCACCAAACCCACCCAACGCTGAGCATCACCCCATTCACATCCTGCACCTCACAAAACCCACCCAACGCTGAGCATCACCCCATTCACATCCTTCACCTCACCAAGCCCACCTAACGCTGAGCGCCACCCCATTCACATCCTGCACCTCACCAGCCCACACAACGCTGAGCATCACCCCATTCACATCCTGCACCTCACCAAACCCACCCAACGCTGAGCATCACCCCATTCACATCCTGCACCTCACCAAGCCCACCCAACGCTGAGCACCACCCCATTCACATCCTGCACCTCACCAAGCCCATCCAACGCTGAGCATCACCCCATTCACATTTCACAAAAATATTCGGTCAGCCACTCCAGGGAGAAGCCCTCACTGAAGAGAAGAAAAATTGTCAAGGCACCTAATAACTGGGTGCTCTGGGAGGAGGGGTCGGATTCCTCCCCCATGGGACCAGAAGGGTGACGTCCCATCGATGACCAGACCAGGATTTATAACAGCACACTAGCCAGATGAAGAGAAATTGAAAAAAAAACATATGGGAAGAATGCCCGAGCTGATTTAGGAATATTAGCCACCACCACGCACTGCATTCCTTTGCAAGGAGGATATTAAGGGAAATAACAGCGCTGCCTCCTCAGGACCACAAGCACTGCATCCACGTGGAAAACCCAACCTACCCTCACACGAAGGAAGGTTCTCCAACTATGCAGAGGCATGACAAACAGTCTCTCTTCAACAAATCAGTCAAGGAATGACCAAATCTGCTTTGCCGTGTGCCGCCATTCAAATCCTCCTATTCCAAGAGCTCTAAAATAAACACTTCAACCTCAAGGAAAAGCCAGAAGGTATCCAGCTCTCTCCAGGAAAGAACTACGAGCTCTTGTGCTCACACCCGCACACCCTTGCAGGAGAAAAGACAACATCAGATAATTGACAACATCATCCCAAGGGCATAGCGTCCAGGATTATTGAAGGATTGGATGCTGAATGGAAGAAATTGGTCTATATATTGTATTTTATATCTGTCGCAGTAATATAGTTAAAGAATCTAGGTGAAGGTATCCAGACTCTGTGGCTGCAAAAGGTGCAATTACGATGTCTTAAAAGTGAGATTATTCATTCCAACCATGAATGTGTTTACAAAGAGAGGCCCAATGGAATTTTGTTATGTTTGCTGGAGAGTCGATAATTTGAGACATTGTGTTTGGACTTGGGTCAGCAGGTCAGGGGTTGTGAGTGGGATAAAGATTATGTAATTAATGGGAGGAGCCAGGTCTGTTGCAGGCAGTTTAGCTTTTAATTCTTCAAGGAGGCTAAGCTGAGCAGCAGCTTTTGCCAAAGATTTCCAGGTTAATCCGGAGTCTGACACAGACAGACGGTTCTGCAGGCTGTTTCCAGAAAGGATCTTGATGGGCTTTGCTTAATTGGACATAGAGAAGGTGTAAGTTAGTAGTAAAAATGGTTTCCTTTTATTTTAAGAATTGTTTAACTTAATTGAAAAGCTATTTTCAGTGATAATGTGTTCAATCCTGTGTTAGGAATAAAGTTTGTTTTAGTATAAAAGATACCTATATGTCGGTGGAATCACTCCTGGTGCGCTCCTCACGGTTTAAATTTTTTCGATATGTGTTTGGGATTCTTGTTTGGTCGCCTAACAAATGTTTTCAGCCCCGCATCAATGTCATACTAGAATTGACGAGTTTGTTCTGCCAAGGGCGAGGCGACCTTGCACCCCCCCCCCCCCCCCCCCCCCCCCCCCCCCCATACCCACCAAGGACGTAGAGGTGTGGTGCCTCCATGATGAGAGATACATCATTTAATACACATTTTAAGAAAGAGTGTGAGTTCTGACTCTGTTACTCAACCCAGGTGTTTCCCCCTCCATTTTATGGGAGACGTGTTAGGCTTATGCTGGTGGTCTGATTATTTCTTATCCAGTTAATAAAAGGTGCAAGTTGCTGGAGAGCCCGCTGAGGCTGGAGGTTTGTTTGGTCAATGCGGCAGAGAATTATAAGAAGACCCCCGATAGGCAATTGTGCGGCAAGGGTGGCCCCGGGCTCCCTATTATTTCAGCAAGCTGAGAAATGCTTAAAGTTTGCGAGACAGAAGTTGTATGAGTTTGTGAATAAACCAAATACTTAGCCCGCTTGGCAAAGAAAAAGGCCAATTCTAGGGCGGTCATCTGTGTGGCGTGTGGAGACTGGGCCTTTGTTCACTGGAATTTAGATGGATGAGAGTAGAAACGTTTAAAATTCCAACAGGTCTGGACAGTTTAGATTCAGGGAGGATGTTGTCCCTGGTTGGAGAACCTGGGACCAGGGGACACAGTCTCAGGATACATGGTAGACCATTTCGGATCGAGTTGAGGAAAAATTTCTACTCTAAGAAGGTTAGTAAATCTGTGGAACTCTGTCCTACAGATGGCTGTGGAGGCCATGTCACGGAATGTATTGAAGAAGGAGATAGATAATCTTTCGGATTTTAATGGCACCAAGGGGTGTGGGGAGAAAATGGGACTATGGTATTGAGATCGATTATCAATCTCCCCGTGTCTGCGTGGGTCTCACCCCCACAACCCAAAAAGATGTGCAGGCTAGGTGGATTGGCCACGCTAAATTACCCCTTGATTGAAGGGCGGCACGGTAGCACAGTGGGTAGCACTCTTGCTTCACAGCTCGAGGGTCCCAGGTTCAATTCCCAGCTTGGGTCACTGTCTGTGCAGAGTCTGCACATTCTCCCCATGTCTGCGTGGGTTTCCTCCCACAAGTCCCGAAAGACGTGCTGTTAGGTGAATTGGACATGCTGAATTCTCCCTCAGTGTAACTTCATTGCAGTGTTAATGTAAGCCTACTTGTGACACTAATAAAGATTATTATTATTAGTAGGTGGATGACATGTGGAGCACTCAAAAATGAAAATAATGTTGTACAGAGATCGGTCAAAGAAATTGGAGACATTTTGTGAATTACAATACTGTCGACAGTGTTTGTGGTTGGATGCAATTCATCAGTTGGTCGTGTTTTCATCTCCGGATCAGAGGACTCTAGGTTCAAACCCCAAAGTAGCACTAAATCTAACCGGAGCCTTGAGTGCAATTCCGCAAAGGTGCATTATTGAAGTTCCTGCCCTATCTGTCTTATCCTGCTGTTTACCAGATCAGGCTATGTGCACACATATTCCCCCTTCATAATGGCCAACAACTGATACAATTCTTCTTCTTTTTCTAAATTTAGAGTACCCAATTCATTTTTTCCAATTAAGGGGCAATTTAGAGTGGCTAATCCAACTACCCTGCACATCTTTGTGCTTTGGGGGTGAAACCCACGCAGACAAGGGGAGAATTTGCAAACTCCACACGGATAGTGACCCAGAGCCGGAATTGAACCTGGGACCTCGGCGCCGTGGGGCAACTGTGCTAACCACTGAGCCACCGTCCTGCCCCAACTGATGCAATTCTAAACCCACTGCATGGCTTGAAGAACTTTACGATGTTGGGGGGGGGGGGTGGGGGGGGGGGGTTGTGTGACGAGGTGCTTCATCAACGGAAATCTTGCTTTCTTTCCTCAGTGGGGAAGGCGTCATTGCTGCAAGGAAGCAAAGGTCTTCCTGCATCCTTGCTCCAGGTCTCCGTCAATTCAAAAAACAAGCTCAACGACCCTGGAGGTGGCTCTTTCAGGTGAGAGAGGCTGTGATTTTACATTTCACGTAAAGACCAAACTGGGAGGGAAGCCTTGTCATTTGCACACAAGAGGGCAGCATCCAGTGGTGAACTTGCTCCACAACTGTTCAATTATAGCAAGTTCTCGCAAGGAATAGATTAACCTGAAGGAGCTTACTTTGGTATTAATGTCCTCAATTGGGGAAATGCTTTTCAAGCCTTGACTGATCAATCAATAAATCTTTTAAGTTTGGTAATTAATCTGTCACAAGTGTAACTTCTTGAGCTGGACTCTTTAGCTTCTGCTGTTTTTAATGGCTACGCTTAAGTTTTTGATATTTTATTGCATTGAAGATGAATGGAAGCGAAGTGCCACTATAAATGTTGAAGTAATTGCAAAGTTTTAATTTGGTGGGGAGGAGAAAACAAACATTAAACCTCCTGCAGTTGGAATGTTTCTGACAAAGAAACAGTCTGGACATAATTTGCATTTGAACCTTTAACCTCTCCTACAGCCAAAGCAGCGTCTGTGAGTTGGGCCTGGAGGCATTCAGCCAGCAACCTGTATTAATCCTCTGAACACTGACTGGTCCAGGCCCTTCGCAGCATGTGTGCAGAAATTGTTGGTGGCCTCGAGGCAAATTGGTGCTGCAGCAGTGGGGAAATTCAACAAAAAACCCAAAGCCATTAATGTTTTTGTTATTAAGTTGTCCTTAATGTTATATTGCTGCAAAGGTTTGGGTATTTTTTCCCCACTCCCTGGTTGTTACAGATTGCTCTGTTGCACCAGTGCAGGTTGTAAAGTGTGAGGTTTTTGCCCTGTGTGTGTGTGTGGGGGTGGGGGGTGGAATTGCATTGCACAGAGCCCCATTTTTACTTACAGAAGGATTCCGAACTGGGAGAGCATTAACGTTGGGTTTGCTCCTGTGCCCATTTTCCTTCTCCTCAGCCCCAAAAGCCGACTCTTTCAGCCCGATGATTGAGACAGATTAACGTGTTATAATGGCAAAGAACTTGGTGTCAGAAGGACAATCTCCCATTCTGTCCCTTCCTGCTGTCGATCAGCTTGTGTTGCTGGAGGACCATCCCAAACACCAGGTCGCTGTCTGATTTTCAGCTGGTTCGTGAGACAACAGATCCAAGAAAGAGGAAATGTGTTAGAGGAGGCAGAGTAAAGCTGCTACACTGGCCCATCAAATCCTCCCACGTTCGGTACAGCACGATGTACCAGGTACCCAGGTTGTTGCTAAGATCCAGTGAGGGACCAGTAATGTTTTATTTAAAGTAGACAAAGCCGCAAGATTCCACAGGTCTTGTTTTCTGCAATAACCTTTGATGTGGCACCTTATCAAATGTCTTCTGAAAATCTAAACTCAGGACATCCACTTGGTTCCCCTTTATCTACAGCACTTGTTGAGGCAGCAGGGTGGCGTAGTGGTTAGCAAACCTGCCCCACCCATTCCCGCATCAACTTTTAAGTGCATTTTGTCATCCGGATGAGTCTCATGTAACAACGATATGTCCACTTTCTCCTTTTTAAGGAAGACAGGATCTTTTTCCTTTTGATAGGATGATGAATTCCCAGCACATTCCAGGAACATCGTTTTCAATTAGCTACTCCATTATACAGTCCACCACAAGAAAAAGATGAGAGGGTTTTTGGGCCACTTTCGGGTATGCACGAACACACAGCTCCCCCATCACAAGCCACACCAGGAGCCCCATAAAAGTCCTCATCGTGTCCTGTTCTGGGTTAAAAGACTTGTCTATACCATTGCAGGATCCGGTCACTATCTTACAAACTCCCAACACAGCAAAATCACAACCATGATAGTTTTAATGGGACATTGCTCAACACGTGCGAGGACCTGTAAGGCTAGCCTTACGGCCATACTGTCATTACCATCATTTACATTGTGTATTTATCGTGCGTCCGATATTTTTTTCATGTGTAGAACACTCTGTCTGGACTTTATGCAGAACAATACTTTTCACTGCACCTCACTGTACACGTGACAATAAATCAAATCAAAAATCTAAATCAGGAGATGTATCCCTCGGAAAGGAGGAAAAGAGATAAGCCAAAAAGGGCATGGGAGCCAAATGTCCCTTGTGCATTTTGGGCCCACCTATGAAAACCTAAACCTTTCACCCATGTCCCGGCAGTGGTGCCACTCAATTCTGTCATCATTAAAGGAAGGATACCAAACAACCAGTATTACTATCGTCAAGATATAACAATGACGGCTGATTGGCACGCAGCACAACCACCATGAATGAAGATCTCTGAAATCCTTAAGGATAAAATATTCTGTATAGTGCTCAAGCATCAACACCTCCCAATAAACATGAAACATGACAATATAAGATCAGACAAAAGACATTATAACAGGGAGAAAGTTCAAATATTTCAACGAGCTGCAGGCTGTATAGTCGAAATCCTCACTGTGAACTGGGCAGGTGCACAGTTCCCTAAATGTGGCAACACAGGTGGCCAAGGTGATTAAGAAGGCATACGGCACGCTTGCCTTAATCAGCCGGGGCACTGAGTACAGGAGTTGGGAAATCATGTTGCAGCTGGATAAAACCTTGGTTCGGCTGCATTTGGAGTATTGAGTGCAGTTCTGATCACCACATTATCAGAAGGATATGGAAGCTTTCAAGAGTGCAAAGAAGGATGTTGCCTGGTCTCGAGGGTGTTGGCTATGAGGAGAGGTTGAATAAATTAGGATTGTTTTCACTGGAAAGACAGAGGCTGAGGGGAGACCTGATACAGGTCAGCAAAATCATGAGAGGCATAGACAGGGCGGATAGTCAAGAGGCTTTGTACAAGGTTGGAAGTGACAATTACAAGGGGGCACAGGTTCAAGGTGAGAGGGGGAAGGTTTAAGGGAGATGTGCGGGGCATATTTTTCACTCAGAGGGTGGTGGGTGCCTGGAACGCGCTGCCAGAGGATGTGGTGGAAGCAGCACATTAGCAACATTTAAGAGGCATCTGGATGAGTACATGAATAGGGAGGAAATAGAGGGATACGGACCGAGTAAGGGCAGAAAGTTGTGTTTTTAGTTAGGGCATCATGATCAGCACGGGCTTGGAGGGCCGAAGGGCCTGTTCCTGTGCTGTACTTTTCTTTGTTCTTTATATGGACTTTACGAAGGTCAGGACACGAGCCGGATTATTAAAAGGCTTCACGGAGTTGTCAGATATCACCTTTGGGGTCGCAGGATAAAGTAGGAGTAATTCACTTGAGCTGCCTTGAGCTTTTTCCTGACTTCATCAAAACCTCTCTGCTTCCACCGAGAAGTCCTGAAAAAATTAGACCCTCGCCCCCTCATGGAGCCAGGCCCCACCATGCCTCGCCGCCTCCAGAACCTACTGCTGATTTTTGAAGTCATGAAAGCAAATGATTGTGGGTCCGGGGTGTTGATTATCCCTCAAAAGACCGGATACGATGAGCCATTTCCAACTTCGAACGCCCAGCCTTCACATTCATCTGATAATCTTTATCAGTGGTTCAATTTCCGACTTTGGTCACTGTCTGTGTGGAGTCTGCACATTCTCCCCTTGTGACACGAATAAAGATTATTATTTTAAGTAGGCCCATGACACAGTGGCTAGCACTGCAGCCTATTGTGCTGAGGACCCAGGTTCGAATCCCGGCCCCGGGTCACTGTCCGTGTGGAGTCTGCACATTCTCCCCTTGTGACACGAATAAAGATTATTATTTTAAGTAGGCCCATGACACAGTGGCTAGCACTGCAGCCTATTGTGCTGAGGACCCGGGTTCGAATCCCGGCCCCGGGTCACTGTCCGTGTGGAGTTTGCACATTCTCCCCGTGTCTGCATGGGTCTCACCCCCACAACCCAAAGATGTGCAGGTTAGGTGGGTTGGGCACGCTGAATTGCCCCTTAATTGGAGACAAAAATAATTGGGTACTCTAAATTTATTTTAAAATATATTATAAGTAGGCTTACATTAACCCTGCAATGAAGTTACTGTGAAAAGCCCCGAGTCGCCACACTAGGACCCTGGTACTATAAAGCAACAGTGCTGACCACTGTGCTACCATGTCACCCTTTAAGGAAACATGGTAACTAGCTCTCAAAATACTTAACACAGTCTTCGCCCCCACTCCTTCTGGCAGACCGACGACCCGGACATTTTTCCTCTGGCCTTGGCTCTCCACATCCTCCAGGATTGCTGATAAACCATGAGGCAGCTGGTCTCCCAAGGATTGAATGCAAGCTTCGGCTGAAGAAACAACATTTTCGATGTTGAGGATTCTTTCCTCCGTTTCATTGAGCCTTTTATTAGTATTCTGTGGATTGGCTTCACGAGCTCTGCGCCATATTCTGCGTCAACCAGCTGGCTTTGTCACCTTTTACTCAGATAATGTCCCCAGTCATCATTTACTTTTATTTTGGAAATATTTTAAAAGTAATTTTTAACAATTTTATACAAGAAATACAATAACACAGAATAACAGCTAAACAGTGAGAACACCCCCTACCCCCCACTTCCCCCTACAACAATATAACCTCACCAGTAACCCCCCCCCCCTTCCACCCCAACAGCTAACCGTGATCAACGCTTTATATGTTATAAACGGCTGCCACATACGGTAAAACCCTTCCACCGACACTTGACCTTCGAGGTCCAAAAACTCCAAGTCAGCCAGCTACCCCGCGGAGCTTGGCGGTGTTGTCAACCTCCAGCCCAAGAGGATCCACCTTGTTGCCAGAAGCGAGGGAAAGGCCAGGATGTCTGCCCCCGACCCTGTCCGGAGCTCCGCAACATCCGGAACGTCAGAAATCACCACCTGTGGGCAAGGCCCAGGATTGTCGAAATAGTATCAGAAAAGGACCTCCCGAACCCCACCAGCTTATCGCACGGGCAGAACATGTGCGCATGGTGGCCCCCTCGATCACCGCTCACATCCATCCTCCACCCCATTGAAAAACCCACTCGTTCTAGTCTTCGTGAGGTGTGCTCGAAACACTACTTCTGGCTGAATGCAACTCAACCTCGCACAGGACGAGGTCATATTCACCCTCCTCAGTACTCGCCCTAAACCACTTCCTCCAAAATCGGCCCCAGCTCTTCTGCCCACTTGTCTTCACACCCTCAGCCGAGCATGTCTCTTCCCCCACTATTCGCTGGTATACGCCCGACGTACTGGCCATCTCCGATCCCGAGCAGAATTCAATCCGCTCGAGCAAGGTAGAAGGCTGCTTCACCGGGAAGGTTGGCCATTTGACCCAGCTACGCACCTGGAGGTACCTGAACCCACCAGTATCTGTGAGCCTGTATTTCTCCTTCAGTTCCCCCAGGCTAGCGAACTGACCCTCGAAAAATAAATCTCTCACCCTCTCCAACCCCTTCTCCTTCCACTCCCTAAACTTCATATCTGACCCAGCAGGTTTGAATAACTGGTTTGCACAGATGGGAGCTGGTCTGGAGGCAGCCTTCAAATTGAAATGACTCTTTGAAACAAACTTCAGCTCCTTTTAACAGTGAATCTAGTGTCCAGGTTTTACACCACCCCCTTTCGGATTTAATTATCTTGACTGCTGTACAAACTGTTCACAACTGCTTTAACTCTCAATTAAAATGGCACCAAGGTGGGCAGCATGGTGACGCAAGTGGTTGCCTCACGCCGCCGAGGTCCCTGGTTCGATCCCGGCTCTGGGTCACTGTCCGTGTGGAGTTTGCACATTCTCCCTGTGTTTGCGTGGATTTCGCCCCCACAACCCAAAGATGTGCAGGATAGGTGGATTGGCCACGCTAAATTGACCCTTAATTGGAAAAAATGAATTGGATACTCTAAATTTTTTTTTTTTAAATGGCACCAAGTTTTTGACTTCCCTCTGACGTCTGCCCTCCTACTTCAAATCTGGTTGCTGCCATTGACTCAGAACACATTGTTTACTCTTCCTTGAATTCTTCTGAACAAAACCTTGGTTTCTGCTGTCTTAACATCAGCTGTTTTAAAATATTCTATCCCAGTTCCCTGGTTATCTGGATAGTAACTGGTTCTGTCGGACACCTTCATTGTAGCTCCTTGTCCTGTCCAGCTTCTCCTGGCAGAGTTGAGAGATGTTCATTCCCCGGTGTCCTGTCTGCAACTGCAATATGTCTGACTAAAATTGAAACTTAAAAGCTTTTCCACCTCACAAGGCCCCTAGTCAGTTTACTCTTCATGCCGTAGCTCTCTCTAAGCACAATAAAAACACAGTTGGAACTGAATCAACGCCTGCACATGCAAACGCCCTTGTCCAGTATTAATCCAGGCACAGAAACATTAAATTAAATACACTTAAATCTATTCTTTAGTTCTAATGTTTTACCCATACAAATATAAATCCCTTAGAACTACTTTTGTTTTGGTCGGCATAGTGGGGCGGTGGTTAGCACTGCTACCTCACAGCGCTGAGGACCCAGGTTCGATCCTGGCCCCAGGTCACTGTCTATGTAGAGTTTGCGCATTCTCCCTGTGTCTGCGTGGGTCTCGCTCCCATGACCCAAAGATGTGCAGGGTAGGTGGACACATTAAATTGTCCCTTCATTGGAAAATAATAATTGGGCACTCTAACTTTATTTTAAAAATCTATCTTTGGTTTCCTCACAATCCTGACTTGGAAATATATCTCCGTTGCTTCATGCCACTGGTCAAAATCCTGGAACTCTGTCCCTAACAGCACTGTGGGTGTATGTATACCACTAGGACTGCAGCAGTTCAAGAAGACAGCTTACCGCCACATCCATGAGAGCCATTAGGGATTGGCAATAAATGCAGGTCCAGCCAGCGACACACACATCTCATTCAATTCAAAAAAGACGTGCTCACCAGTTCATTCCATTCCACGTGAAAGTTATTATGACCTACATTACTCTGCTTTTGCTACATGCTTGTCTAATTTCAACATTTATGCAACCTACCAGTTTATAGCTACTACCAGGGGTCTAAACACAATTCCCACTGCACCTTAATTTCTTTTCTGCTCCTTAATTCCACTCCCGTTGCCACCATTGCCTGCTCCCTTATCATTGAGGTGATTTCATCCTTAATCTCGAAGACTACTCCTCCCCATCAAACATTTTCCTCATCTTTGCTGTAGTCCTTACAACCTGGTACTTTTAGTTCCTAATCCTGACGATTTTGTCTCTTGTGGCTATCATGCCATACCCTCCCACCTTACTCTCCGCATTGTAGAAAGAACATATTTATTTGGGTTGCATGCTTCTGCTAAATGTTGTTCTCACACTTCTCTCTCTCTCCTGGTTTAATTACATATTTTAGTTTTCCCTTTGCCTGTCTTGCCTAAAGCACAATTTATTTTGTTTTCAAAATACTGTTTATATTATTATATTAAGCTCTCCTCTCCGTTTAATAGGCCTTGTGACCGCCCTATTTATCCTTTCCAGCCAGAGTCTGGTCTCAGCCCAGTTCGTCTGGAGCCTGTACCAAAAGTACAGATCCATCCTGTCCAGTGTCCCAGGAAATGGAATTCCTTTTTCCCACAGCATTCCTTCAGCAACGCGTTCTGATCCCCAACCTTATGTCTGTGAACATCCCTATTTGCCCTTGAGAAGGTGGTGGTGAGCGGCCATCTTCAACCGCTGCAGTCCATGTGGTGTAGGTATACCCACAGTGCTGTTAGTGAGGGAGTGCCAGAGTCTTGCTGTGTGCTAGTGAAGGCACGGTGATGAATTTTCAAATCAGGATGGTGAGTGAGTTAGAGAGGAATTTGCAGGTGGTGGTGTTTCCAGGTACCTTCTGCTCTTGACCTCCTGTGTGGTGATGGTCGCAGGCTGCTGTCGAAGGAGCCTTGGTGAGTTGCTGCACTGCATCTTGTGGTAGTACATCGGTGTGCAGGGAGTGAATATTTAAGGTGATGGATGGGGTGCCAATCAAGCAAACTGCTTTATCCTGGATGGTGCCGGGTTTCTCGAGTGTTGTTGGTGTTGCACTCATCCAGGCAAGTGGAAGGTATTCTATGAGACTAAAATCCTGGAACGTCCTCCGACAGCACAATGGGTGTATCTACACCACATGGGCTGCAGTTGTTCAAGAAGGCAGCTCACCACCACCTTCTTGAGGGCAATTAGTGTTGGGAAATAAATGGTGGCCAAGCCAGTGATACCCTCATCATAGAATATAGAACAGTACAGCACAGGACAGGCCCTTCGGCCCCACGATGTTGTGCCGACCATTTATCCTAATGTCAGATCAACCTAACCTAAATCCTTTCTATTTACTGCTGTCCATTTGCCTGTCCAAGAGTCGCTTAAATGTCCCTAATGACTCTGACCCCACCACCTCTGCTGGCAGTGCATTCCACACACCCACCACTCTCTGTGTAAAGAACCTCTGACATCTCCCCTATACCTTCCTCCAATCACCTTAAAATGATGTCCCCTCATGACAGCCATTTCCACCCTGGGGAAAAGTCTCTGGCTATCCACTCTATCCATGCCTCTCATCACCTTGTACCCCTCTATCAAGTCACCTCTCTGCCTTCTTCGCTCCAGTGAGAAAAGCCCTAGTTCCCTCAACCTTTCTTCATAAGACATGCCCTCCAGTCCACTCGACTTTCACAGATTTATGCTGGCTTTCCCTAATTAATCTGCATTTGTCTCAGTGACCTGTGTATTGTGATCTGGAGCATTGCCTCAAAAAGCTTTCCTGTCACTGACTGGCACATGATGCTGTATTTATCCTTGCACCTTTTTTGAATAAGGGTTAGAATAAGGGATTTGGTACCTAAGGCATATCCCGAATAGGTCCCACCCTTTGTTTTATTACCCTTGAATATTTCTAATCCTTAGCAGGTTTTTAGATTCCCTTTCATGTTGGCTGCCACTCTCCTCCTAGTTTCTCGCTGCCTGTCTGGTTTTCTTTTTCACTTCCCCTCTGAACGTTCTGTATTCAGCTTGGTTCTCAATTGTATTATCAACCTGATGCCTGTTGTAAACACACTTGTTCTGCTTCAGCTCACTCTCAATCTCTTTCATCGTTCCAGAACTTCGGACTTTGCTTTCCACTTCACAGGAATACACCCAAACTATTTCCTCTTTGAAGGCGGCCCGTTGTCCTGTTACAGTTTCACCTGCCAATCTTTGGTTCCCCTGTACCAGGAATAGATCTGATTTCACACTACTAAAATTGGCCCCATTCCAATCTAATATTCAAGTATCAAATTGCTCCTGGTCCTTTTCAATGGCTAACCAAAACATTGCCATACTATGATTAATATTCCCTAAAGGTTCTATGACTGACAATCAATGCACTTAGCACACCTCATTCCCCAGAACCATATTTCCTCTTTTCCTTGTTGTATGGCTTGGTGCCAAACATTGTTCATCAGCACTCTGGTGGACATCATAACCTGGGAAATAAAACAGGCCGGTGAGCTCCTTAAGCCTGACCTGAATGAGATCTTGACTGATCTGTGTCCATATCGTGGGCTCCATATTCTTTTATGCCCTTGCCGAAGGAAAGTTTGCTCACCTAAGACTTCAAATTATTAACTAAACTAGCATCTATTGCTTTTTTCGGAGCAAGTTAGAGACCTGGCTCTGATTTTATGGTGATGTTCCCTTGTCATCAGCAGAGAAAATTTCCCTCCATGTACCCAAATAATTCCTTTCATAATTCTAAAGCGTCAGTCAAACCGTGCCTCAGCGTCCATGTGCCAGGAAATACAGGGCGAGTTTAGATAATCTATTCACATTATCTAGCCATGGGAGCCCTAAAAACATTGTGGTGAAGCTGTGCTACACTCTTTCCTTCCGAGGGCTATTAGGGCTGGGTAATAAATGCTGGCCTTGCCAACAATCCCCACACCCTATCAATAGATTAAAAAAAAACTCTTCTCTATGGTGCACTGCCCAGAACTGTCCGCAGTATCCAGATGTGACTTTACCAGGGCTTTTATAACTATCAAAACTTCCTCCTCTTTCTATTCTCACTGTCTACTGTAAAAGCTGAGATTCCAGCAGCCGGTTTGATTATATTGTATGCCTCATTTAGTCCTCTGAATACATGGACCCCAAAATCTTTCTGGGCTTCTGTTGTGAAGTGTCGTGGAATATGAAAATGAAATGAAATGAAAATCGCTTGTTGTCACAAGTAGGCTTCAAATGAAGTTACTATGAAAAGCCCCTAGTCGCCACATTCCGGCGCCTGTTCGGGGAGGCTGTTACGGGAATATTTTACTTTGTTAAAAAATACCATTTAAGTCAGAATTATTTGTATTGACACGGGATCCTGAACAACTACATGAACCTCTTACAGCATGGAGAGGGGACTTTGCTTTGACTTTCAGCCAAAGGATGGCATCTCTGACACTGCAGCACCCTGTCTAAGTGTCAGCTTAGATTATTTTAGAGTGGTGCTTGAACTCTCAACTTTGAGTCAAGTGAAAATGAGAAGTGCATCCTGATAGAAAATCTCTTCACTAATACCGCGGTGAATGAGCTGAGACTGGGAGCACGAGTCCATGAATGGAAGACTTTGAGCGTCTGTGTAAAACATCACTGAAACAAAATCTTGTGATTTGCATGCTTTTCATCTGCCGTCTATCTGGCACCTTCCAGTCCACTTAGTGGCAGATACATATCAATGTCTGATTTGGGTTAACCTCAGACAGTTCCCTGTGTCTTGGTTCAAGTGAGCGTTTGTAAAAAGATTCATGGGTGGTAGAGCATATCAAATCAATGTTGTTAACCCTTGGTAATCTCCAAGAGAAATGCAGCCTGTCTGGAAAAAATGAGGAGCTGTTGGTAATGAACGAACATTTTATCTTTCATTCCTTCCCCGGCTTTGAGAAAAATGGTAGTTCAGGAAAAAAACTGAGATTTAGTGGGCTCCATCTTCACACAAACCTTTCTTGTCAGAATCAACGCTCCGGGAACTGTACTTATAATGCTCGACATGGCCTCGCTATTGGAATGCGCAGTCCTTTAAATGAAACCCTTAATTCAATATCCTGGAAATGAAAGAGGCTGGGTGGATACAATCAACTCCACTTTCCTGTGTGAACAGTAGATTCTGTGTATCAAGTTAGCTTCGTACAGGGTCGGACTGGTCCTCTGGCACTGGATTTCAAATCTAAGTTGGACTGATTGGAGGGATATGTTGCTGTTTTGCTGGCTGCATGACTTTTGGGTGAGAGGACCTGGGAATAATAATGCAAAATGGACCCAAAGGGCCCTTCATATTAGGGATATTCAACATAGTATATGTTATGGAAAAAGGTCACACTGTTGCAGAAAGTGAGACTACTCTGAGATTGACAATCTATCTAACCCCGTGCTGTACCTGTCCATGGAGTATTTAATGGGGACAGTGTCGAGGGAGCTTTACACTGTATCTAACCCAGTGCTGTACCTGTCCTGGGAATGTTTGATGGGGACAGTGTAGAGGGAGCTTTAATCTGTATCTAACCCCGTGCTATACTTCCTTTGGGGTGCTTTAGGCTGGAGCTAATACATGTCGGTATTTAAACTGTATGGGAGTGGTTGATTCTGGGTTCCTGAACAGCGAATGCTCGTTGCCATACTGCTCAAAATAAATTGAGAGAACATTTAAAATGACCATTCAGCCCATCTGCCAAGTCTTTGCATGGATCGTATAGAAATCCAGTCACTCAGATTTTAAAAATTATTTCACGAGATATGGCCGTTGATGGCTAGTTTAACATTTATTGTCCGTCCCTAGTTGCCTTTGAGAAGGTGGTGGTGAGTTGCCGCCTTGATCCGCTGCAGTTCCTGTTGTGTAGGTACATCCACAGTGCTGTTAGGGAGGGAGTTCCAGGATTTTGATATAGCGACAATGAAAGAACAGCAAAATATTTCCAAGTCAGGAAGGTGAGTGGCTTGATTTGAAATGTCCAGCTGGTGGTGTTTCCAGGTATCTGCTGCCCTTGTCCTTCCCAGGTGGCAGGAGTTGGTTGGGAGGCGTTGGCATAGTGGCATTGTCACTGGACTTGTAATCCAGAGACCCATCACATCACATCTGGAATTCCATGAAACCATTATCGTAAAAAGCCACCATTTTGAACACTCAGTGAAGCACTGAGGGCACAGCATGGATTCTGTGTGGGAGATTTCAGCATCCCTTACCAAGAGTGGCTTGGTATCACCATCACACACTCAGCTGCTAGGCTGGGTCTTCAGGTGGCGAGGGAACCAAAATACTTGACCTCATGCTCACTAACTTGTTAGGTGCAGATGCACCTGTCCATGACAGTATCGGTCGGAGTGACCACCACACAGTCCTTCTGGAGACCAAGTCCATTCTTCACATTGACGAAATCCTGCATAGTGTTGTGTAGCAGTTCCAGAACGCTAAACAGGACAGATTTTGAACAGATCTGTCAACTCAAGGCTGGGCATCCATGAGGCGCTGTGGGCTATCAGCCGCATTCTGCAACCTCATGTCTCAGCATATCCCCACTGGCAAGTAACATTCTCACCACACAAGTGCCAGGCAATGACCATCTCCAAAAAGAGAGAATCTAACCATTGCCCCTTGACATTACCATCGCTGAATCCCCCACTATCCACTGTGGAGGGAGTGGATGTTGAAGTTGGTGGGTTGGGTTCCAATCAAATGGGGCTGCTTTGTCCTGGATGGTGTCGAGCTTTTTAAGTGTTGTTGGAGCTGCACTCATCCAGGCAAGTGGAGAGTATTCCATCGCACTCCTGACTTGTGCCTTGCAGATGGGGGACAAGCTTTGGGGGGGGGGTCAGGAGGTGAGCTACTCACTGCAGGACTCCTGACCTCTGACCTGTCCTGGTAGCCACAGTATTAATATGTCGCATCC
The DNA here is from genome assembly GCF_047496885.1 of Scyliorhinus torazame. NCBI lineage: Eukaryota > Metazoa > Chordata > Chondrichthyes > Carcharhiniformes > Scyliorhinidae > Scyliorhinus > Scyliorhinus torazame. The sequence continues at coordinate 6,499,177 of NC_092716.1, read as the reverse complement.
AGTTAAGTTTCTGGTCAATGGTAACCCCCATGATGTTGATAGTGGGGGACTCAGTGATGATAATGCCATTGGATGTCAAAGACTGATGGTTGGATTTCCTCTTATTGGAGATAGTTATTCCTGGCACTTGTGTGGTGAGAATATCACTTGTTGCCACTGATCACCCCAAGCTCGAATATTGCCCAGATAGTGCTACATTTGGACACAAAGGGTGCTGATCATTGTGCAGTCATCAACAAACATCCCCACTTCTGACCTTATGATGGAAGAAAAGTCATTGATGAAGCAGCTGAAGATGGTTGGGCCTCGGACACTGAATTAGTTTCCCTTCAGTCCGGATGAAATGATCAATCGAACACCAAGTTACTTCAACGTACGTTTATTCACGGCCGGGATTGAGCACTGTACATCAGAGTGTCTACAGATGCAAGTCGAAGTTAGTACAGCAGACAATTACTTATATAATAAAATGACAATGTTTCCTTCCCAAGGACAGCCCCTTTAGAGGAGGCCTGAGAAATACAGCATTCTGTGGCTCTCAGCTAAAATATAGTTATCTGTAGAATTAGAAACGATTCCCAAGGCAGTGTTTTGTTACTGCAACTGTCTAGCGCAAAAACATAAGAGATAACATAAATTCCATTAGACCAAAAGTTCTCTTTGACATTTCATTATCCCATCAAGCTTGATTCTAGATCCAGACTAAATCTCTGTTTGACATTCCATAGCTTGAGCCATATTCTCAACACTACCCCGAGGAACTCCTGCAGTGATGTCCTGGAGCTGAGATGATTGACCTCCAACCACCACAACCACCTTCCTTTGTGCCAGGCACGACTCCAACCAGTGGATGTTAACTGATTTCCCCTCTTTAACAAAGCATTGTACAAATAAGGCAGTATTCTAATCTGGGCCCCTGCTTCTTCCCTCACAGTACATATACATTGTGCTAATGATAGTCTGAACTATCTTTTACCTGCACTTCCATTTTCAAAACGGTTTAATCTGTTATTATCCTCACTTGATATCAATCCGTCCTTGATGGTGTTCAATGCTGTTTAATCGCCAATGTGATATAAACCAGATTCAAGCCTGGTTCCAAACTGGCCAGCTTTATTTATACTTTGAGTTTACTAAGGGTTTCTCCGCCCCCCTCATTGGGGAAGCTCATACTCCCACAGGATTGTGGGATTGTCATTAGTCCCCAGCCAATGGTAAGCAGGCAGGTTATAACATCCCTCCCTCCTCTCTCTTCTCCTCCTCTTCTCCCCCCCCTCTCTTCTCCTCCTCTTTCCCCCTCCCCCCCCTCTTCTCCTCCTCTTTCCCCTCTCTTCTCCTCCTCTTCCCCCCCTCCTCTTCTCCTCCTCTTTCCCCCTCCCCCCCTCTCTTCTCCTCCTCTTCCCCCCCCCTCCTCTTCTCCCCCCCCTCTTCTCCTCCTCTTTTCCCCCCCCCCTTCTCCTCCTCTTTTCTCCCCCCCCCTTCTCCTCCTCTTCCCCCCCCCCCCCCCTCTTCTCCTCCTCTTCCCCCCCCCCCCCTCTTCTCCTCCTCTTCCCCCCCCCCTCTTCTCCTCCTCTTCCCCCCCCCCCCCCCCCCTCTTCTCCTCTTCACCACCACCACCACCACCGTTCAAGGAATCCACCGAAGACCCTGGCAAAGGAGGGCGTCGGACTCGTTTTGCCGCAGGCCAGACACCATTTGCACACGGCGCTGGATCAGGCGGCGTGTAACGAGATGGAGACCGGCGCTTCCGTGATGAACGGCGTAACGGTTGTACATCCGCGGCCCGTGGGCCCGAGGATTCCTCCTCTGATGCGTCCTGTGTCTCCATCTCGGAGTCAGAGTCTGCTGCCTCCGTCCTGTCAGCGTCTCTATCTTCATTCGGTTCTGTAACAACCTGCGCAGGCTATGAGTGAGGCACCAGTGGAAGATTGTGAGGACTACCTTTCCTTGTCTCTGGTCTCTGCGGCTGTAGAAATTGGCTCCGGGGGCGGGGAATCTTTGGAGGGGATAGTCTTCTGGACCGAACGTGGTCTACATGTTTGCGCTGGAGACGACCCTGTGCTTGCACCTGGTAAGATATAGGGCCCGTTTGGTGAAAGATTATGCCAGGAACCCACTGGGCACCACCAGCAAAATTCTGAACGAACACTGGGTCACCGGGTGCAAACTGCCGAATCGGCCGATGCCGAGAAAATCCCTGTCCCTGCCGTTCTTGTGTGCGGCGTACTTTTGCGCCAATGTCCGGGAAAACCATACTAAGGCGGGTGCGAAGTCTCCGGCCCATTAGGAATTCTGCGGGAGCTACCCCAGTCACCGCATGGGGGGTGGTTCTATACGTAAACAAAAAGTGAGCCAGTCTCATGTCCATTGATCCAGAAGATTGCTTCTTTAGGCCTCTTTTGAATGCCTGCACTGCGCGTTCTGCCAACCCATTTGAAGCCGGGTGGTAAGGGGCAGTGCGGATATGGCGTATGCCGTTCATCTTCATGAACCTCGCAAACTCCTCACTCGTGAATGGAGTGCCGTTATCCGTGACCAGCACCTCGGGGAGGCCATGCGTACTAAAGGACAAACGCATTTTTCAATTGTTGCGCAGGGCGATGTCCCCCGCATCTTATGCACCTCTAGCCATTTAGACTGGGCGTTGATTAATAGAAGGAACATGGATCCTTGAAAAGGGCCTGCGAAATCTGCATGTAAGCGTGCCGAAGGCCGCCCTGGCCATTCCCAGTGATGTAGGGGCGTGGCCGGCGGAAGCTTCTGATGCTCCTGGCAAATGGAGCAGTTTTGGGCCACCTTCTCAATGTCGGTGTCGAGGCCTGGCCACCAGACATAACTCCGGGCCAACATTTTCATTTTGGTCACACCTGGATGCCCATTGTGCAAGTCTGTTAGTATCAGCTCCTGGCCTTTTTCCGGGACAATCACACGCGTCCCCCACAAGAGGATGCCGTCTTCCACGCTGAACTCTGACAGCTTGGAGGAAAATGCCCGCAACTCGCCTGGGAGCTGTCCATGCTGCCCACCATACAGGACTATGTGCCGAACCTTTGACAGGACTGGTTCCGTCTGGGTCCACTCACGGATCTGTGATGCCGTGACAGGCAAGGTGTTCATAAAATTTAGGGTTGCAACCACCTCACCGGTCGTGGGGGTCGACATGGGGCCGGTCGATAAAGGCAATCGGCTCAGTGCGTCGGTATTTGCTATCTGCGTTCCTGGTTTGTGCTCCAGAGAATACTCGTATGCAGCAAGCAACAAAGCCCAGCGCTGGATCCGTGTGGAAGCAATGGGCGGTATTGGCTTATCTTCTCTGAAAAGTCCCAGCAGAGGCTTATGATCAGTCACGATAGTGAAATGGCGGCCATACACGTACTGGTGGAAGCGTTTCACCGCAAAAACCACTGCCAGGCCCTCCTTCTCGATCTGCGCGTACTTTTTCTCTGCTGCAGTCAATGTGCGGGAGGCGAAAGCTATCGGTCGCTCGGCCCCGTTCTCCATCTTGTGGGACAGGACGGCCCCAATACCATACGGGGATGCTTCACATGTGACGAGCAAAGGCTTTCCAGGATCATTGTGGGTTAGTAACCCAGACGACGACAATTGTTCCTTTACCCGCTGGTAAGCGGTTTCTTGCGGCTGACCCCAAACCAGGTGTGATTTTTCTTTAGCAGAAGGTGCAAAGGGGCCAGCGTAGTTGCCAGATTGGGGAGGAACTTCATAGAATCATAGAAGTTTACAGCATGGAAACAGGCCCTTCGGCCCAACCAGTCCATGCCGCCCAGTTTTTTACCATTAAGCTAGTCCCAGTTGCCCGCACTTGGCCCATAACCCTCTATACCCATCTTACCCATGTAACCATCTAAATGCTTTTTGAAAGACACAATTGTACCCGCTTCTACTACTACCTCTGGCAGCCCATTCCAGACACTCACTACCCTCTGAGTGAAGAAATTGCCCCTCTGGATCTCTCCCCTCTCACCTTAAACCTATGCCCTCTAGTTTTAGACTCCCCTACCTTTGGGAAAAGATGTTGACTATCTACCTTATCTATGCCCCTCATTATTTTCCGTAATAGTTTACGAGACCGGAGAAAAGAACGAAGATGCAAAGTGTCAGTCGGGGCGAGGGCCTGTTGAATCGCACGCACCTTCTCTGCGACGGGGTGCAAACCTTCGCGGTCCACCCGATAACCTAGGTAGACTACTTCCTTTGCCTGAAATACGCACTTTGTGCGACGTAAACGGATTCCAGCCTCCGAAAAGCGCCCAAGGACAGCCTCCAGATTTTCCAAATGTTCCTGCTCCGACGTCCCTGGAATCAAAACATCATCTAAGTAGACAGCAACACGTGGTAGACCTCTCAAAATGCCCTCCACAACACGTTGAAAAATAGCGCAGGCAGAGGATACTCCAAAGGGCAACAGTGTATATTCATACAGGCCCCGGTGTGTATTAATCGTTACCTATGGTCGGGAGGCAAGGTCCAGCTCCAACTGTAGGTAGGCGTGACTCATATCTAATTTTGTGAAGGAGAGTCCCCCTGCAAGCTTCGCGTAGAGATCCTCTATGCGAGGCATTGGATATCGGTCGAGTCGGGAAGCCGTATTCACTGTAAGTTTATAGTCGCCACACAAGCGAACTGTGGCATCTGGCTTCATTACAGGTACAATTGGTGCTGCCCAGTCAGCAAAATGGACAGGCCTGATAATACCCAAACTCTCCAAACGAGTGAGCTCCCCTTCTACTTTCTCGAGCAAGGCGTAAGACACCGGGCCCGCCCGGAAATAGCGCGGCGTGGCTCCTGGTTCGACTTGGATACGGGCTACGGCCCCTTTTATTTTCCCCAAACCAGGCTGGAATACATCTGGGTATCGTCCTAGCACCTCAGTCAACCCTTCAGAAACTGTTTGGAGGATGAGCTGCCATTGCAACCGCAAATGGCGCAACCTGTCCCGACCCAACAGGCTGGGCCCATGGCCGCGCACCACGATAAGTGGGAAACGTCCCTCCTGGTGTCTATAAACAACAGGGGTCATTATAGTTCCTGCAATGTCCAGTGGTTCCCCAGTGTAGGTGGCCAACCTGGCCTGTGAGTCGGTTAATGTAAGAGTCTGTATACCCTGCTTGATGCGGTCGAATGTCCTCTGGGCGATCACTGAGACCGCTGCGCCAGTGTCCAACTCCATCTCAAGTGGGTGACGATTGACCCGTACTGTCACCTTAATTGGGGCCACATGGGGAGCTGCCACACAATGCAACTGCAGGCAGTCGTCCTCCGTCTCCACATCCTCAGGAGTAGTCGCCGCAGGTTCATCCACATGGAAGGTACGGTCCCTGGGCTGGTCCCAGTTTCGGTCGGAACGACGGCGCCTCTGGCACCCCCAGGACTGCCGTCCGCGACAGGGTTGGCGCCTACAAGTCTGACACGGACATGGCTCCTCATCCATTGGTTCTGGAGAAAGCTCCCTTCGGGGAGGAATGTCCGACGGCCACTGGCGTCGGTCTGGATGTCGCCTCGCCCAAGGTACCGCAGGAGTGCGGGGGGGCGTTTTCGGATGGAAGGGGTTGCGCCCCAAGGCATGCACTTCCATTCCCTGTAGCTCCTGCACTCCTCGTTTTGCGCTCTCTCGGGACAATACGAGATTTGAATGGCCTGTTGAAAAGTCAATGTTGGCTCAGCTAACGACTTTCTCTGGGTGGCCGCATTGTTAATACCGCAAACCAAACGGTCGCGTAACATTTCTGACAAGGTCTCACCATAGTCACAGTACTCCGCAATCCTGCGTAGCCTGGATAGAAAATCGGCAAGGGATTCTCCAGGGGTCCTCTCAGCGGTATTAAACCGGTAACGCTGGACTATCGTGGACGGGGTTGGGTTAAAACATTGCCCACTATATTCACAAGTTCATCATCCGGCGCAGCTGGGTACGTAAGGCTCTTATTCACCCCAAACGTATGCGGGCCGCAGGCGGTGAGCAATATGACCACCTGGCGCTCGTTTTCGGTGATATTGTTTGCCCGGAAATAGTAACGCATCCGTTGTGCGTACTGGTTCCAGCTTTCCAGCGCAGCATCAAAAACATCCAAACGTGCGTACAGAGGCATGGTATAATAGAAAACAACTTCCAACCTGTATCCAACAAAAATCCAGGGAGGTGGCTTCAGCAGTGTAGACAGCTATTCACTTTAACCCTCGTCGCCAGTTTTGTGAGGGCCACGAAGAATCCAGCACAAGTTTTAAGGATACAAAGTAATAACATTTATTTACTATATATGCAGCAGCAACTTCCCTTACTGCACACTCCTTCCTGCTGGTTCCAAACTGGCCAGCTTTATTTATACTTGGAGTTTACTAAGGGTTTCTCCGCCCCCCCCTCATTGGGGAAGCTCATACTCCCACAGGATTGTGGGATTGTCATTAGTCCCCAGCCAATGGTAAGCAGGCAGGTTATAACAGTCATGATCTCATTGCTGTGTGTGGGATTAATTAGCAAAGACTGGCTGCCTTGTTTCCTTCGGAAGGAGTCACAAGTACTTTAATGGCTGTTTTGTACTTTGGAATGATGACCTGAGGTGGTGAATGTACTATAAAAATGTAACTTCTTAAAAGCAAAATACTGCAGATGCTTGAATCTGAAACAAAGACAGAAAATGTTGGGAAAACCCAGCAGTCCTGGCCGTATCCGTGGAGAGAGAAACAGGGTTAACGTTTCGAGTAAATATAACATTTCGTCACACCTTCTTTCTTTCTCCTTTGCCTTTTTGGTTTGAGTGTTGGTGAGGACAGAATTGAGATATCCACGGAAGCTTCCTAACACCTCCTGCTTCTCTATTCTTCCCTGCCTTCCACCTGCCCCTCTTCCTCCCTGCTCCTACTCTCCCTCCCTCTCCCCCTCCCCTCCCCTCTCTCCCCTACTCCTCCCTCCCCAACACCCCACTCCCCAAATCCCCCTCCCATCCCCATCCCATCTCCCACTTCCCATCCCATCTCCCCATCCCCATCCCATCTCCCCATCCCCATCCCATCTCCCCGTCCCCATCCCATCTCCCCGTCCCCATCCCATCTCCCCGTCCCCATCCCATCTCCCCGTCCCCATCCCATCTCCCACCCCCATCCCATCTCCCACCCCATCTCCCCTCCCCCATCACATCTCCCACCCCCCATCCCATCTCCCACCCCATCCCCCCTCCCCCTCCCTCCCCAACCCCCCTCCCCCTCCCACCCCATCCCCCCTCCCCCTCCCACCCCATCCCCCCTCCCACCCCATCCCCCCTCCCCCTCCCACCCCATCCCCCCTCCCCCTCCCACCCCATCCCCCCTCCCCCTCCCACCCCATCCCCCCTCCCCCTCCCACCCCATCCCCCCTCCCCCTCCCACCCCATCCCCCCTCCCCATCCCATCTCCCACCCCATCCCATCTCCCACCCAACCCCATCTCCCACCCCATCCCATCTCCCCATCCCCATCCCATCTCCCCATCCCATCTCCCCATTCCCATCTCCCCATTCCCATCCCATTTCCCACTCCCCATCCCATCTCCCACCCCCCATCCCATCTCCCACCCCCCATCCCATCTCCCACCCCCCATCCCATCTCCCACCCCCCATCCCATCTCCCACCCCATCTCCCCTCCCCCATCCCATCTCCCACCCCATCTCCCCTCCCCCATCCCATCTCCCACCCCCATCCCATCTCCCACCCCCCATCCCATCTCCCACCCCATCTCCCCTCCCCCATCCCATCTCCCTCCCCCATCCCATCTCCCACCCCATCTCCCCTCCCCCACCCCATCTCCCTCCCCCATCCCATCTCCCACCCCCATCCCATCTCCCACCCCCATCCCATCTCCCACCCCCCATCCCATCTCCCATCCCATCTCCCACCCCATCTCCCATCCCATCTCCCACCCCATCTCCCACCCCATCTCCCACCCCCCCATCCCATCTCCCACCCCCCCATCCCATCTCCCACCCCATCTCCCACCCCCCCATCCCATCTCCCATCCCATCTCCCACCCCACCCCATCTCCCCTCCCCATCCCATCTCCCCTCCCCCTTCCCCACCCCAACTCCCCCTTTCCCACCCCTCCGCCCCATCCCCCCATCTCCCCTTCCCCACCCCAACACCCCCTTTCCCACCCCTCCGTCCCATCCCTCTCCCCCTTCCCTCCTGCTCATTCCCCTCCACGCCTCCCACCTTCACTCCACTCCTCCTTCCTCCCCTCCATTCCTCCCATCTCCCTCCCCTTCTCCTGCCTTCTGTCCTCTCCTCCTGCCTCCCCTCCCCTCCTCCTGCCTCCCTTGCCCTCCTACCTCCCTTCCCCTCCTCCTACCTCCCTTCCCCTCCTCCTACCTCCCTTCCCCTCCTCCTACCTCCTACCTCCCCCTCCTCCTACCTCCCCCTCCTCCTGCCTCCCTTCCCCTCCTCCTGCCTCCCTTCCCCTCCTCCTGCCTCCCGTCCCCTCCTCCTGCCTCCCTTCCCCTCCTCCTGCCTCCCTTCCCCTCCTCCTGCCTCCCTTCCCCTCCTCCTGCCTCCCTTCCCCTCCACCTGCCTCCCTTCCCCTCCACCTGCCTCCCTTCCCCTCCACCTGCCTCCCTTCCCCTCCACCTGCCTCCCTTCCCCTCCACCTGCCTCCCTTCCCCTCCACCTGCCTCCCCTCCTCTCCTCCTGCCTCCCCTCCTCTCCTCCTGCCTCCCCTCCTCTCCTCTCGCCTCCCTCCTCCCAGCTCCCTCCTCTCACCCTGCCTCCCCTCCCCTCGCCTCCTCCTCCCACCTCTCTCCTCCTACCTCCCTCCTCCCAGCCCCCTCCTCCCACCCCCCTCCTCCCACCCCCCCTCCCACCCCCCTCCCACCCCCCCTCCCACCCCCCCTCCCACCCCCCCTCCCACCCCCCCTCCCACCCCCCCTCCCACCCCCCCTCCCACCCCCCTCCTCCCACCTCCTCCCACCCCCCTCCTCCCACCCCCCTCCTCCAGCCTCTCCTCCCACCTGCCCTCCTCCCACCTCCCCTCCTCTCCTCCCTCCTCCCCTCTTCCCTCCTCCTGCCCTCCTCCCCACTTCCTGCCCTCCTCCCGTCTTCCCTCCCTCCTCCCCTCTTCCCTGCTCCCCTCCTCCCGCCTCCCCCTCCTCCCGCCTCCCCTCCTCCCGCCTCCCCCTCCCCTCCTCCCGCCTCCCCCTCCCCTCCTCCCGCCTCCCCCTCCCCTCCTCCCGCCTCCCCCTCCCCTCCTCCCGCCTCCCCCTCCCCTCCTCCCGCCTCCCCCTCCCCTCCTCCCGCCTCCCCCTCCCCTCCTCCCGCCTCCCCCTCCCCTCCTCCCGCCTCCCCCTCCCCTCCTCCCGCCTCCCCTCCTCCCGCCTCCCCCTCCCCTCCTCCCGCCTCCCCCCCCCCTCCTCCCGCCTCCCCCCCCTCCTCCCACCCCCCCTCCTCCCACCCCCCCTCCTCCCACCCCCCCTCCTCCCACCCCCCTCCTCCCGACTCCCCTCCTCCCGACTCCCCTCCTCCCGACTCCCCTCCTCCCGACTCCCCTCCTCCCGACTCCCCTCCTCCCGACTCCCCTCCTCCCGCCTCCCCTCCTCCCGCCTCCCCTCCTCCCGCCTCCCTCCTCCCGCCTCCCCTCCTCCCGCCTCCCTCCTCCCGCCTCCCTCCTCCCGCCTCCCCTCCTCCCGCCTCCCCTCCTCCCGCCTCCCCTCCTCCCGCCTCCCCTCCTCCCGCCTCCCCTCCTCCCGCCTCCCCTCCTCCCATCTCCCCTCCCCCACCTCCCCATCTCCCACCTCCCCTCCCCCGCCTCTCTCCTCCTCCCCCGCCTCTCTCCTCCTCCCCGCCTCTCTCCTCCTCCCGCCTCCCCTCCTCCCACCCCCCCCTCCTCCAGCCTCTCCTCCCGCCTGCCCTCCTCCCACCTCCCCTCCTCCTCCTCCTCTACCTCCTCTCCTCCCACCTCCCCTCCTCCCGCCTCTCTCCGACCTCCCCTCCTCCCGCCTCCCCTCCTCCCGCCTCCCCTCCTCCCGTCCTCCCCTCTCCCCTTCTCCCCTCTCCCCTCCTCCCGCCTCCCCTCCTCCCGCCTCCCCTCCTCCCGCCTCCCCTCCTCCCGCCTCCCCTCCTCCCGCCTCCCCTCCTCCCGCCTCCCCTCCTCCCGCCTCCCCTCCTCCCGCCTCCCCTCCTCCCGCCTCCCCTCCTCCCGCCTCCCCTCCTCCCGCCCTCCCGCCTCCCCTCCTCCCGCCTCCCCTCCTCCCGCCTCCCCTCCTCCCGCCTCCCCTCCTCCCGCCTCCCCTCCTCCCGCCTCCCCTCCTCCCGCCTCCCCTCCTCCCACCTCCCCTCCTCCCGCCTCCTCCCGCCTCCTCCCCACCCCGCCGCCTCCTCCCCACCCCGCCGCCTCCTCCCCACCCCGCCGCCTCCCCTCCTCCCGCCTCCCCTCTGCCCTCCTCCCCTCCTCCCACCTTCCCTCCTCTCGCCTCCTCGCAGCTCCCCTTCTCCCACCTTCCCGTCTCCCCTCCCCCTCTGTCGGGCAAACCAGCAATGAGACCAGGCAATGTGCTGTGGTGCAACATGCAGCAAATTGCACGTATACGGGCCATGTGACCTCCCATTGCTCCTATTTCATCTGCTTTCCTGTCTCATTGTGCTTGCTGTTTTATTTTTAACTGAGCGCCAGAGCTTTTACAGAAATCTCATGATTTGCCCTCTCGTTGCAGAGACGATGATGATATTAACGACGTTACCTCAATGGCAGGAGTTAATCTGAGTGAGGAAAGTGCCAACATTTTGGCAACCAACTCCAGTTTGGTTGGAACACGCATTCGCTCATGTAAAGATGATCCCTTTCTGTCCAGCAGCACTCTGCACAAACGCGTCCTCGAAATAGGTAAGTGGGATCACTATCACCATTGGGTTTCAGCTCATTTAGACCAACTCTTGCGTTTAACCACCCAAACAATTACACATCAAAACATAAACAAAATTCCATTGCCCTTGGATCAGACAAGGATCAGCATCACAGAACTGTTGGGCAAAAATGACAGCTTTATGTTGACTGCCATCCACGAGATGAATTGTCTTCCTGTTGATTCTATTTAATAAAGAGGAAGTAATGGAATGGTTCTTTGCACTTCAATTCACCAGGCGTGGAGGAGATGCATCTGAGGATACTGAACAAAGTAAGAGTGGAAATTGTGGAGGCACTGACCATAATCTTCTAATCTTCCTTAGATAAAGGGGTTGGTGGTCCCAGGTTCGAGATCGGCTCTGGGTCACTGTCCGTGTGGAGTTTGCACATTCTCCCCGTGTCTGCGTGGGTTTCACCCCCACAACCCAAAAAGATGTGCAGGGTAGGTGGATTGGCCACGCTGAATTACCCCTTAATTGGGAAAAATGAATTGGGTGCTCTAAATTTATTTAAAAGAAATGATTGGTTTGGTGCCAGAGGCTGGAGAATAGCAAATGTTCAAAAAAGGTGTGAGAATCAATCCAGCAAGTTCAGGCCAGTCAGTTCAACCTTGCTGGTGGGACAGCTTTTCAAAGCGGAAACTTGTAACGAAATTAACCGTCACTCGCACAAATGTGGATTAGGCAGATCGTGTTCAACTAATTTGCTTGAAATTTTAAATTAAGTAACAAAGAATGTTGATGAGGGCAATGTGGCTAATGTTGTGTACATTGATCTGCAAGATGTTTGATAAAATGCTGCACAATTGAGTTATCAGGAAAGATGAAACTCATGGGATACAAAGGGTAGTGGAAACGTGGATGCAAAGGCTGATCGAGTGGCAGGAAATAGTGATTAGTGGGGAACTATTTCCGTACTAGAGGAACCTGGGTTCCTCCAGGAATCAGTACTAGGATTGCTTTTCTCGATCTATCTTAAAGACAAGCACACCACTGCTGCCTCACGGCGCCGAGTGCCCGGGTTCGATCCCGGCCCCGGGTCACTGTCCGTGTGGTGTTTGCACCTTCTCCCCGTGTCTGCTTCGGTCTCACCCCCACAACCCAAAAAAAGATATGCTGGATAGGTGGGTTGGCCATGCTAAATTGGCCCTTAATTCGAAAAAAAATTAATTGGGTACTCTAAATTATAAAAGAAATGATGTGGAGATGCCGGCGTTGGACTGGGATGAGCACAGTAAGAAGTCTTACAACACCAGGTTAAAGTCCAACAGGTTTGTTTCAAATCACTAGCTTTCGGAGCACTGCTCCTTCCTCAGGTGAATGAAGAGGTAGGTTCCAGAAACACACATATAGACAAAGTCAAAGATGCAAGATGATACGGAACTTGGCTATAAATTTCTGCTCCCCACACATGAGTATGGCCTCAACCCGGACCTTGGATTATTGTTGCATTACATTGACCCCCCACCATCTGGCCTGGGCTTACAAAATCCTACCAACTGTCCTGGCTTGAGACAATTCACACCTCTTTAACCTGTGATTATCCCTCTGTCCAGTTGCTCCGTCAGGACCTTTAAGACTTAATTATCTGCAAAGACTCGCATTCAAAGTATTGTCTTGCATCTTTGACTTTGACTATATATGTGTTTCTGGAACCCACCTCCTCATTCACCTGAGGAAGGAGCAGTGCTCCAAAAGCTAATGATTCAAAACATACCTGTTGGACTTTAACCTGGTGTTGGAAGACTTCTTACAATGAAAAAGACCGACGCACAGGGCGCAATTTCAAATTTTGCAAATGACACCGCACTTGGAAGTCTTGTGAACTGTGTGGAAAATAGTGACAGACTTCAAGCGGGCACAGGCTTGTGGATGAGTGGACTGATGGCCGATAGTATTTTGTGGCGCGATGTGTGAATTTGAATTGGTACATTTTGGTGGAATGGGCAGAGACGATATAAAACCAGGGAGACAATTCTGAAGGGGGTACAGGAGCAGAGAGGCCTGAGGAGATACGTGCATAAATCATTGTAGGTGACGGGCCAGGTTGAGAAAGGCAGAGGGATTCTGGACTTTATAAATAGAGGCATGGAATACAAAACAAGGAAGTTACAGGGAACCTGAGTTACCTTCAGTTCGAGTAATGTGTACAATACTGGGCACCACACTTCAGGAAGAATGTAGAGACAAAAGAACAAAGAACAAAGAAATGTACAGCACAGGAACAGGCCCTTCGGCCCTCCAAGCCCGTGCCGACCATGCTGCCCGACTAAACTACAATCTTCTACACTTCCTGGGTCCGTATCCCTCTATTCCCATCCTATTCATGTATTTGTCAAGATGCCCCTTAAATGTCACTATCGTCCCTGCTTCCACCACCTCCTCCGGTAGCGAGTTCCAGGCACCCACTACCCTCTGCGTAAAAAACTTGCCTCGTACATCTCCTCTAAACCTTGCCCCTCTCACCTTAAACCTATGCCCCCTAGTAATTGACCCCTCTACCCTGGGGAAAAGCCTCTGACTATCCACCCTGTCTATGCCCCTCATTATTTTGTATACCTCTATCAGGTCTCCCCTCAACCTCCTTCGTTCCAGTGAGAACAAACCGAGTTTATTCAACCGCTCCTCATAGCTAATGCCCTCCATACCAGGCAACATTCTGGTAAATCTCTTCTGCACCCTCTCTAAAGCCTCCACATCCTTCTGGTAGTGTGGCGACCAGAATTGAACACTATACTCCAAGTGTGGCCTAACTAAGGTTCTATACAGCTGCAACATGACTTGCCAATTCTTATACTCAATGCCCCGGCCAATGAAGGCAAGCATGCCGTATGCCTTCTTGACTACCTTCTCCACCTGTGTTGCCCCTTTCAGTGACCTGTGGACCTGTACTCCTAGATCTCTTTGACTTTCAATACTCTTGAGGGTTCTACCATTCACCGTATATTCCCTACCTGCATTAGACCTTCCAAAATGCATTACCTCACATTTGTCCGGATTAAACTCCATCTGCCATCTCTCCGCCCAAGTCTCCAAACAATCTAAATCCTGCTGTATCCTCAGACAGTCCTCATCGCTATCCGCAATTCCACCATTAGAGATGGCACAGAAAGGATTTAAAGAATGATTTCAGGGATGAAGAAGGTCTGTGGATCGATTGGGGAAACTCTGATTGATCTGCTTAGAGAAGTGAAGGTCGGACAGAAATTTGATTGAGGTGTTCAAAATCATGAGTGGTATGAACAGAGGAGGCGAAAGGAAAGGATCAAGAACCAGAGGAGAGGACACCGATGTAAACCAAAGATGACAAGGGGAGAAACTTTTAACATGCAACGTGTCGCTAGGATCTGGAATGCAATTACTGGGAGTGTGGCGGAGGCAGATTCAGTTGTGACTCCCAAAACAGAATTTGGTAAATATCTGAAGAAACAATTGCTGGGCCACGTGGAAGGGACAGGGGAGCTGAGTTGCTCTTGCAGTGAGCTGTCTGGGCTGAATGGCTTCATTCTGTGTTGTAACCAATCGATGATTTTAACTAAAACATTGCCTCGATGGCTTTGCTCCCCCACTGCTAAGATCATTCAATAACATTAGCCTTGTCAGTTTCAGTATTGAATCTGGCTGATCAGTTCCGACCTCCGATTGGATTACCTCCACCAGTAAATTATCAATGGGAGCGAGGACAGAAATTGAGGGTCCGGGGGAAGAGACGGCACTTGGTCTGTTTAATGCACACTGCACCTGACCTGAGTGATGGGAACGTGCAGAGGCAGCTTTATAAATACAGCTTATTGGAGGTATTTTCAAATGTATACAGAAACATAAGACACCAAGAGCCATAAAATATGAACCTTGATGTTGTAATATATGTAACAATATAATAATATAACATAGCAAACCCTACACATATACAGTCTTGCCTACCCCCCCCCCCCCCCCCGTAAATTTTTATTCAGTATAATCCTCGACCCCTCCCCCCCCCGTCACCCCCCAAAAAAGACGAGACCTTCCTCCCTCCTCCTGCTGATGTTTTAGTGCATTTTGAAGAAATGGATGAACAGATCCCACCTCATGGAGAATCCCTCATTCATACCTCTAAGGGCAAACTTAATGTTTTCAAAGTGGAGGAATTTGCATTGAAAGGTAAGAGCGAACATGGCATGTGTCGCGAAGGTCGGCCGGCGTGGGTCGCAAAGGTCGGCTGGCGTGGGTGTTGAAGGTCGGCTGGCGAGGGTCGTGAAAGTTGTCCGGTTGCAAAAAGTGGGTCCCTGGAAAAAGAAGTTTGAAAAACACTGCCCTGGAGGAGCAGAGAGACATCGCTAATGGCTCGATCGGAAGGGCGAAGGACAATGGAGAGAGCGGACATCTCTGCCTCGTCTCACACTGCAAAGTAAAGTACTTAGAGCTGACTCCATTAGTCAGGATGCTCGCCGTCAGGGCCTTGTATAATAATCTGACCTGATCTATAAACCTCTGCCCAAACCCAAACCGTTCCAGTACATCAAGTAAGTACGGCCATTCCACCCGGTCAAACACCTCCTGCGCATCCACAGACACGACCACTTCCACCTCTTTCCCCACTGTAGGTGTCATGATCACACCCAATAGCCTCCACATTTGTCGATAGCTGCCTGCCCTTAACAAACCCCACCTGGTTTTCCCCAATCACATCCGGCACACAACCTTCTATTCATGCCTCCAGAACTTTTGCCACAGGTTTCGCATCAACAGTCAATCGCGAGACTGGTCGGTCTGACCCACACTGTTTGGTGTCTTTGTCCTTCTTTACGATGAGCGTGATAGACGCCTGTGACAACGTCGGGAGGGGCTCACCCATTTCCAGCGCTTTGTTATACATCTGCAGCACCAAGGGACCCAACAGCAACCCAAATCACTCGTAGAATTTGGCAGGAAATCCATCTGGGCATGGGGCTTTCCCGGACTGCATCGACCCCACTCACTCCGTCACCTCTCGCAACCCCTCTGGGGCCCCCAGCCCTGGCACTCTTGTTTGTTCTACCCTCGGAAACCCCAACCAAGCCAGAGAACATCATCTTCCCTCATCCTCCGGTGGAGGTTCCGACTGGTATAATTTCTGGTGAAAGGCCTCAAAGATTCCATTAATCCCCGCCGGTTCTGTTACTACCTCCCTTGTCCCTCAACCTGCCGATGTCCTTCGCCGCCACCCCGTTTCCTCAGTTGGTGATCAAGCATCCTGCTGGCTTTCTCCATGTATTATTTGTCACCTCTCTAGCTTTACATTGTTGCCTGACCGCCTTTTCGGTGCAGACCCGACCAACCTCCATCTGCAGCCTCCGTGGTTCGTTGAGCAGAGCCTCCTCGGGAACTCCGGGTATTTTCCGTCAACTGTCAAACTGTCACCTGTCAAAATTGCCTCCATCAGCCTTGACTACTCTGCTCGCTCCGCCATCACACTCTGTGCATCGACCGCGATGAACTCTCCCCTAATCACCATTTTCAGTGCCTGCTACACCAGACCGTCAGAGACCTCACCCGTGTCGTTCTGGTCCACAGAATTTCTACCCTCTACCCTCTCACAAATCCCTTTATCTGGGGCCTCTGGGTGGGGTCTCTCTCTCTGCGCGTAGATGCCTCCATTTATTTTGTAGCAATGCTCCCTAGGATTCGAGCCTTTGCTCCACCCCCTTCACACCCACCCAAAGCGGATCCGTTACCCTGGCGAGCTCCTCCCAGGTTTCAATCCTCTGTTTTTTGAACTGGAGTGTAAGAAAGTTAACCAGTTGGTTGGTCGACCACAGGGAGCCCGTCGTCATCGCGCCTTCAACCGCTCTCGCAAAGACCTACTAGTCTGCTTGCTGCCGCTTTTTCTTTGAGCTCATCTTGGTGGGTGAGCAATGGACGTACCGCGATGAAAACCTCTTGGTTTTCGGTGTTTTATCCTCCTTCGTTTGGCCACCTAATCGTGTGTATTTGGGTCAAATAGAGCTAAGGTGCACGAGAGCCACCAAATACGACACTGTCTACAACATAGTCGCCACCGGAGGTCAGAGGCAGCTTTACGCTGTATCTAATCCATGCTGTATCTACCATGGGAATGTTGGATAGGGCCAGTATGGAGGCAACTTCACACTGTGTCTGAAAGTGGAAAGTAATTGTAGTCCCAGAGGACCAGAGGCTACTCTCCCCTTTTGTGAGAGAGCTGACTGGTGGTGATTTAACCTGAGGGTCACCACACCTCAGGCGAGGGGCAAAGTTAAGAAGATGGTACGAGAATTCAACCTGCGTTGTTGGTGTAACTCCGCATCACTAACCAGCCGCCAACTGGCCCCCAACACTATCTAACCCCGCGCTGTACCTGTCCTGGGAGTGTTTGATGGGGACAGTGTAGAGGGAGCTTTACTCTGTATCTAACCCCGTGCTGTACCTGTCCTGGGAGTGTTTGATGGGGACAGTGTAGAGGGAACTTTACTCTGTATCTAACCCCGTGCTGTACCTGTCCTGGGAGTGTTTGATGGGGACAATGTAGAGGGAGCTTTACTCTGTATCTAACCCCGTGCTGTACCTGTCCTGGGAGTGTTTGATGGGGACAGTGTAGAGGGAGCTTTACTCTGTATCTAACTCCGTGTTGTACCTGTCCTGGGAGTGTTTGATGGGGACAGTGTCGAGGGAGCTTTACTCTGTATCTAACCCCGTGCTGTACCTGTCCTGGGAGTGTTTGATGGGGACAGTGTAGAGGGAGCTTTACTCTGTATCTAACCCCGTGTTGTACCTGTCCTGGGAGTGTTTGATGGGGACAGTGTAGAGAGAGCTTTACTCTGTATCTAACCCCGTGCTGTACCTGTCCTGGGAGTGTTTGATGGGGACAGTGTAGAGGGAGCATTACTCTGTATCTAACCCCGTGTTGTACCTGTCCTGGGAGTGTTTGATGGGGACAGTGTCGAGGGAGCTTTACTCTGTATCTAACCCCGTGCTGTATCTGTCCTGGGAGTGTTTGATGGGAACAGTGTAGAGGGAGCTTTACTCTGTATCTAACCCCGTGCTGTACCTGTCCTGGGAGTGTTTGATGGGGACAGTGTCGAGGGAGCTTTACTCTGTATCTAACCCCGTGCTGTACCTGTCCTGGGAGTGTTTGATGGGGACAGTGTAGAGGGAGCTTTACTCTGTATCTAACCCCGTGCTGTACCTGTCCTGGGAGTGTTTGATAGGGACAGTGTAGAGGGAACTTTACTCTGTATCTAACCCCGTGCTGTACCTGTCCTGGGAGTGTTTGATGGGGACAATGTAGAGGGAGCTTTACTCTGTATCTAACCCCGTGCTGTACCTGTCCTGGGAGTGTTTGATGGGGACAGTGTAGAGGGAGCTTTACTCTGTATCTAACCCCGTTTTGTACCTGTCCTGGGAGTGTTTGATGGGGACAGTGTAGAGAGAGCTTTACTCTGTATCTAACCCCGTGCTGTACCTGTCCTGGGAGTGTTTGGTGGGGACAGTGTAGAGGGAGCTTTACTCTGTACCTAACCCCGTGCTGTATCTGTCCTGGGAGTGTTTGATGGGGACAGTGTCGAGGGAGCTTTACTCTGTATCGAACCCTGTGCTGGGACTGTTCAATATTGGATTGTGTTCTATCTATGAGTGCATATCTGAAATAACTGGCATCCATTTCTCAGCAATGGAATCCTTGAGTAAAAACATCACCTAAAAAAAGGGTTAATATAAAAGTTGAGCAAGAATAAGTGTACTCTTCAAGTAAATCATGTTTTCCTCAGGCTATGTATTTTAATCTTCAGATGACTTACTACAAATACAGCTATAATTTGCCTGCTAAAATGTTATTTTAGCGTCAAGTGTAATGTTCCTTTAATTTACCTCACTCTATACCTGCGGTACAAATGCTTTTTAATTTTATTTTGATCTAATTAAGGTGTTTGAACCCGTTGGTGGGTGGAAACAGTGTTCACTAACAACCAGACACGAGACTGTTAGTTCTGTCATTGTTTTCTCCAGCGTAGGTCAGAATGTGGAACGCGTCCCTGGGAACTCTGTTGGTGGTATTGCTCTGTCACATTTCACATGAATGATGAGGACAGCCCAGC
This sequence comes from Scyliorhinus torazame, assembly GCF_047496885.1. NCBI lineage: Eukaryota > Metazoa > Chordata > Chondrichthyes > Carcharhiniformes > Scyliorhinidae > Scyliorhinus > Scyliorhinus torazame. The sequence goes on along the minus strand of NC_092716.1, from coordinate 6,480,228 downwards.
ACTGGCCCCCCGCCACCTCACTGAACCTTGCACTGGAACATAGGACTTCGGAGCAGAAGTAGGTCATTTGGCTCTTGAGCCTGCTCCACCTTTCGTTCAGGTCATGATGTGATTGTGGACTTTCCTGTCTGTCCTCAATAACCGTGACTCCCTGGTCTGTCAAATATCTCTCCAACTCAGCCTGAAACAAACCCAATGTCTCTGTCTCCACTACTTTCTGGGGAAGATAATTCCACAGACTCTGAGAAACAAATGCTCCTCATCTCCATCTTAAAAGGGAGACCTCTTATTTTTAAACAGTCTCCTAGTTCTAGTCTCCCCATAAGAGGAATCATCTTGCTGTTATCCACCCTGTTAAGTTCACTCAGGATTCTACCTGTTTCAATATGATCACCTCTCATTCTTCACAACTTCAAAAATTATTGGCCCATCCTATTCAATCTTTCTTCATAAGACAAGTTCTTCATCCAGGAATCAGTCAAGTGAACCTTCCCTGAATTGCTGCTAATGCAATGATATCCTTTTTTGAATATGGAGGATAAAACTGTACACAGTATTCCAGAAGTGGTCTCACCAAGGTCCTCTGTAGCTGCAACAAAACTCCTCTACTTTTTATATTCCATTCCATTTGCTAAACTAATCACTTGCTGTGTTTGCATCCTAACTTTTCATGTACTGGGACACCCAGATCCTTCCACCACCAGGTTTTCCAATCTTTCTTCCCATTTAAATAATTTTCTGCTTTTCTTTTCTATTCGTCCAAAGTGGCAAATTCACACTTTCCCACGTTAAACTCCAGCTGCCAATTTTTTGCCCACTCACTTAACCTGTCTATATCCCTTTGAAGACTCTCTACCTGTTCTTGAATCCCTGGTGCAATTGGCAAATTTAGTGACCATGCATTCAGTCCCCTCATCCAAGTTATTGATATAGATTGTAAATGGTTGAGGCCCCATGCCTGATTCCTGTGGCACTCCACTGGCTACAGCTTGCCAGCCCAACAATGACCGTTGGAAATCCACAAGTACACCACATCAACATGTTCCCCTTTATTCATGTTGCTAGTTACTTCCTCAAAAATCCCCTTGGAAAACACTGTTTCCGTTTCACAAAAGCATGTTGGCTCTGCCTGACCCCATTATGATTTTTTAAGTATCCTGTTAAATCTGCTTCAGAAAGGATTGGTGGTGGCCATAATGTAACTGGTTGTACACAGGGTGGCTCCTGCTTGGAGGCATTGTTTGTACCTTTTTACCTGGTATTCGGGGGAATTTGGCTGAAAGGTTGTGAGGAGAGTGGAGGGTGATTAGTTCTACCCCGAACTGGCAGGTCTATGGGGTATCAATCTCGATTAAAGTCAGTATGAGCCTTGGCCCAAGAGTTGGAGTAGACTTGTGGTGCAGCACAAGCTGGAAAAATAGCGGAGGGGGAAGGATTACTATCGACAGTGAAACTGCCAATGGAGCAGTTGATGAGCTTCATCAAAGAGGAATTTTGGCAGCAGCGGAAACCGATGCAGGGAGACTGGTCGAAGGCGATTGAGGGGCAGTCGCACCACTTCACCGGACATTGGATCGGGTGGAGAAGAGCTTGGAGGCTCAAAGGGGTGATGATCCAAGAGATGGAGAGGGTGGTGTGCGACCAAAGTGACCAGATTGTGTCACTGGAAGGGGAGATGTGTGCAAGAGGCTGCATGCGAGGATGGAAGAGTAAGAGAACAGGTCTCGGCGGTAGAATCTTCGCATTGTGGGTCTGCTGGAAGGAGTAGAAGGAACGAGTGTATGTCACGAGGATGCTTTGGAAGTTGGTGGAGGAGAAGGTTCTCGACAAGACCCACAGATACCACAGGTCCTCGAGGTAGAAGCCAAGAGCAGGGGAGCTGCCGCGGGAGGTGATTGTGCGTATGCACAAGTTCAAGGACAAGGAAAAGATCTTGAGGTGGGCCAGGGCGAGCCGGGATTGCAGTTGGGAAGAAAACCAAATCCGGATATACCAGAACATTGGTGCCAACCTGGCAAAGAGACGTGCGGGGTTCAACAAGGCGAAGGCAGCGTTGTGCAGGTGCAGGGTTTGGTTTCGGCTACTATGCCCGGCCAAACTTTAGTTAAATTTTGAGGGTCAAGAATTTTACTTTGCGACGGAGGAGGAGATGAATTACTTCATTCAGAAGCATGGGCTGGAAGAGGGATGCTGGTGGCTGCTCTAATTTTTCACTTTTTCACATTTTCTGTTTTGCCTGTTGAAGAAATTGGTACTTGGTTTGCTGGTTGCACCTCTCTCTATCAGATTGAAATGACTGTTTTATTTTTATGTGGGGTCTTTCGGTTTTTGAATGTTTAATTGTATTGCACCCCTTTTACATTATTTGTACAATTCATGATGGGTCGTGTGTATGCGGGGCAGTGGCGAGTTTGGGCATTGTACTGTGGGGGCTATTTTGGCATGTTGCTTTTTCGCTATTATGGGTAGGGGGCACTGTGACATGCGACATGGTTGATCTGGAGGACAGCCTTGGGCATGGACAGAGGGAGTGGCCATCTTGGTTGGGCCCGGTTTGGAAAGGGGAAGGGGGGATGGACGAAGTGCGAGTTAGGTGACGATAGGGGATCCTAGGGGAGAGGGGAAGCTGCCGATTGAGAATTGGCAATAGCACTTCAGCTTCCGTTGAGTGGTTGTGGACTGTGAGGGAGAACAAAGAGCATCTGGTGTCGTTGTATGCCGATGGCCTATTGCTGTTCATGATGGACCCTCTGGAAAGCATGGGAATTATGGATTTGTTGGGGAAATTTGGGGCCTTCTCCAGGTACAAATTGAATGCCAGGAAAAGTGAGATTTTCCCAGATGGGGTGGGGGGGTTGGGGGATGGATAAATGGGATGTCTAGGCGATGGCGGGAAGAAGGGTTAGTGCGGGTCAGGGACATAGTTGTTGAGGGCAAATTTGCGGATCTGGAGGAACTGCGGGCGAAGTTTGAACAATCAAGGGGGTGTGAGTTTAGGTATTGGCAGGTGCAGGACTTTGCGTGCAAGGAACTGCCTTTGTTTCCCAAGGTAGTGGAATATACACTGTCGGAGAAGCTGTTACTCCCGGATGTGTGGGGGAAACGAAGGAGAGCGGATATCGATTTGTGGTTGGGAGAGAAGGACATGGTCTTAATCAAGAGGATCAAGCGAAGGTGGGAGGAGGAGTTGGGGAGGAAAGTAGGTTGGGGACTTTGGAGTGAAGTAATGCGTCGTGTCAACTCGACGCCCTCCTACGCAAGGATGAACCTTACACAATTTAAGGTTGTGCACAGGGTCTTCATGACTTTTAATCTGCAGCGAGAGAACCATAGAGCATCTGAGAACCTGGAAATGCAAGTGATTTTTATTTATTTTTATTACCTTTTCAAATTGTGTGTTGGGGGGGGGAGAGAAACTGAAGTGACATCACCGTAAAGCTGTAACCTGATTGGCTGGTTGGGAAGCTACACTAAATTAAAAAAATTAAGCATTGTTATACTAATTAAACATAATTACTTAATTATAATTTAGAGGGGTATCTAAGCTAGAGATCTGAGCGTACTCTATTTAGCTTTCACATTTATAGTAGAAATCTAGTGCTAGGAACCAGATAGTTAACAGTAACTTTTTTTAAACTTTTAAATTTAATTTACTAATTAATTAACGCAATGTCAATTAGAGGGGTGCAGTGCTCTGACTGTGAGATGTGGCAGGTTTGGGAGGCTTCCAGCGTCCTGGGGTTTTCATCTGCAGAAAGTGCACCCAACTGGAGCTCCTCACAGACCGCATGGTTCGGTTGGAGCAGCAGTTGGATGCACTTAGGAGCATGCAGGTGGTGGAAAGCGTCATAGATCGCAGTTATATAAATGTGGTCACACCCAAGGTGCAGGCAGAGAAATGGGTGACCACCAGAAAGGTCAGGCAATCAGTGCAGGAATCCCATGTGGTTGTCCCCCTCTCGAACAGGTATACCCCTTTGGATACTGTCGGGGGGAAACAGCAGCAGCCAGAGCAGTGGCACCACAGCTGGCTCTGATGTTCAGAAGGGAGGTCAAAGCGCAGAAGAGCAATAGTAATAGGGGACTCTATAGTCAGGGGCACAGATAGGTGTTTCTGTGGACGTGAAAGAGACTCCAGGATGGTATGTTGCGTGCCAGGGTCAGGATGTCTCTGAACGGGTAGCGGGCATCCTGAAGGGGGAGGGCAAACCGGCAGAGGTCGTTGTATATATTGGTACTAACGACATAGGCAGGAAGGGGCATGAGGTCCTGCAGCAGGAGTTCAGGGAGCGAGGCAGAAAGTTAAAAGACAGGACCTCTAGGGTTGTAATCTCGGGATTACTCCCTGTGCCACGTGCCAGTGAGGCTAGAAATACGAACATAGAGCAGCTAAACATGTGGCTAAACAGCTGTTGTAGGAGGGAGTGTTTCCGTTATCTGGACCACTGGGAGCTCTTCCGGGGCAGGTGTGACCTATATAAGAAGGACGGGTTGCATCTAAACTGGAGAGGCATAAATATCCTGGCCGCGAGGTTTGCTAGTGTCACACAGAAGGGTTTAAACTAGTATGGCAGGGGGGTGGGCACGGGAGCAATAGGTCAGAAGGTGAGAGCATTGAGGTAGATCTAGGGAATAGGGCCAGTATAGCTCTGAGGCAGAGCAGACAGGGAGAAGTTGCTGAACACAGCAGGTCTGGTGGCCTGAAGTGCATATGCTTTAATGCAAGAAGTATTACGGGTAAGGCAGGTGAACTTAGAGCTTGGATTAGTACTTGGAACTATGATGTTGTTGCCATGACAGAGACCTGTTTGAGGGAAGGGCAGGATTGGCAGCTAAACGTTCCAGGATTTAGATGTTTCAGGCGGGATAGAGGGGGATGTAAAAGGGGTGGTGGAGTTGCGCTCTTGGTTAGGGAGAATATCACAGCTGTACTACGGGAGGACACCTCAGAGGACAGTGAGGCGATATGGGTAGAGATCAGGAATAAGAAGGGTGCAGTCACAATGTTGGGGGTTTACTACAGGCCTCCCAACAGTCAGCGGGAGATAGAGGAGCAGATAGGTAGACAGATTTTGGAAAAGAGTAAAAACAACAGGGTTGTTGTGATGGGAGACTTCAACTTCCCCGATATTGACTGGGAGTCACTTAGTGCCAGGGGCTTAGACGGGGCAGAGTTCGTAAGGAGCATCCAGGAGGGCTTCTTAAAACAATATGTAGACAGTTCAACTAGGGAAGGGGCTGTACTGGACCTGGTATTGGGGAATGAGCCCGGCCAGGTGGTAGAAGTTTCAGTAGGGGAGCATTTCAGGAACAGTGACCACAATTCAGTAAGTTTTAAAGTGCTGGTGGATAAGGATAAGAGTGGTCCTAGGGTGAATGTGCTAACTGGGGGAAGGCTAATTATAACAATATTAGGCGGGAACTGAAGAACCTAGATTGGGGGCGGATGTTTGAGGGTAAATCAACATCTGACATGTGGGAGGCTTTCAAGTGTCAGTTGAAAGGAATTCAGGACCGGCATGTTGCTGTGAGGAAGAAGGATAAATACGGCAATTTTCGGGAATCTTGGATAACAAGAGATATTGTAGGCCTCGTCCTAAAGAAAAAGGAGGCATTTGTCAGGGCTGAAAGGCTGGGAACAGACAAAGCCTGTGTGGAATATAAGGAAAGTAGGAAGGAACTTAAGCAAGGAGCCAGGAGGACTAGAAGGGGTCATGAAAAGTCATTGGCAAATAGGGTTAAGGAAAATCCCAAGGCTTTTTACACGTACATAAAAAGCAAGAGGGTAGCCAGGGAAAGGGTTGGCCCACTGAAGGATAGGCAAGGGAATCTATGTGTGGAGCCAGAGGAAATGGGCGAGGTACTAAATGAATACTTTGCATCAGTATTCACCAAAGAGAAGGAATTGGTGGATGTTGAGTCTGGATAAGGGTGTGTAGATAGCCTGGGTCACATTGAGATCCAAAAAGACGAGGTGTTGGGCATCTTGAAAAATATTAAAGTAGGTAAGTCCCCAGGGCCTGATGGGACCTACCCCAGAATACTGAAGGAGGGTAGAGAGGAAATTGCTGAGGCCTTGACGGAATCTTTGGATCCTCCCTGTCTTCAGGTGATGTCCCAGAGGACTGGAGAATAGCCAATGAGGTTCCTTTGTTTAAGAATGGTAGCAAAGATAATCCAGGGAACTACAGGCCGGTGAGCCTTACGTCAGTGGTAGGGAAATCACTGGAGAGAATTCTTCGAGACAGGATCTACTCCCATTTGGAAGCAAATGGACGTATTAGTGAGAGGCAGCATGGTTTTGTGAAGGGGAGGTCGTGTCTCACTAACTTGATAGAGTTTTTCAAAGAGGTCACAAAGTTGATTGATGCAGGTAGGGCAGTGGATGTTGTCTATATGGACTTCAGTAAGGCCTTTGACAAGGTCCCTCATGGTAGACTAGTACAAAAGGTGATGTCACACGGCATCAGGGTTGAGCTGGCAAGATGGATACAGAACTGGCTAGGTCATGGGAGGCAGAGAGTAGCAATGGAAGGATGCTTTTCTAATTGGAAGGCTGTGACTAGTGGTGTTCCGCAGGGATCAGTGCTGGGACCTTTGCTCTTTGTAGTATATATAAATGATTTGGAGGAAAATGTAACTGGTCTGATTAGTAAGTTTTTAGATGACAAAAGGTTGGTGGAATTGCGGATAGCGATGAGGACTGTCAGAGGACACAGCAGGATATAGATTGTTTGGAGACTTGGGCGGAGAGATGGCAGATGGAGTTTAATCCGGACAAATGTGAGGTCATGCATTTTGGAAGGTCTAATACAGGTAGGGAATATACAGTGAATGGTAGCACCCTCAAGAGTATTGAAAGTCAGAGAGATCTAGGTGTACAGGTCCACAGGTCACTGAAAGGGGCAACACAGATGGAGAAGGTAGTCAAGAAGGTATATGGCATGCTTGCCTTCATTGGCCGGGCCATTGTGTATAAGAATTGGCAAGTCATGTTGCAGCTGTATCGAACCTTAGTTAGGCCACACTTGGAGTATAGTGTTCAATTCTGGTCGCCACACTACCAGAAGGATGTGGCGGCTTTAGAGAGGGTGCAGAAGAGATTTACCAGAATGTTGCCTGGTATGGAGGGCATTAGCTATGAGGAGAGGTTTAATAAACTCGGTTTGTTCTCACTGGGACGACGGAGGTTGAGCGGCGACCTGATAGAGGTCTACAAAATTATCAGGGGCATGGACAGAGTGGATAGTCAGAGGCTTTTCCCCAGGGTAGAGGGGTCAATTACTAGGGGGCATAGGTTTAAGGTGAGAGGGGCAAGGTTTAGAGTAGATGTTCGAGGCAAGTTTTGTACACCGAGGGTAGTGGATGCCTGGAACTCGCTACCGGAGGAGGTGGTGGAAGCAGGGACGATAGTGACATTTAAGGGGCATCTTGACAAATACATGAATAGGATGGGAATAGAGGGATACGGACCCAGGAAGTGTAGAAGATTGTAGTTTAGTCGGGCAGCATGGTCGGCACGAGCTTGGAGGGCTGAAGGGCCTGTTTCTGTGCTGTACTTTTCTTTGTTGTTTTGTTCTTTGACTCGGCCCCGGATGAGTGGATTTTCCCAGGGAGTGGCGGGCGAATGCGAGAGATGTGGGAGGGGGCCGGCAAACCATGCTCATATCTTCTGGGGTTGTGCAGAATTGGAGAGCTTTTGGGAGGTGGTGTTTGGAAGTCTGCCGAGGATTGTGGGTGTCAAGACGACGCCGGACCTGATGGTGGCGATCTTTGGGGTTGGGGGACCTGTACAAGTTTCTCAGGTTGGAGAACAAGTTTGCCCTGAGGGTGTCGGAGGAGGGGCTTGTGGCACTCTGGAGGCTGTTTATGTCTATATTTGAGGAACTTTTGTTGTTTGAGGGGGGGGGGGGGCGGGGGGGGGCGGGATGTGGAATAAAAGAGGAAAAAATGTGGTGTTGAAGCTATGGTGAAGTATGTTTGGAATAAAATATTAATTAAAAAGAATCGATTCTAGCAATTTCACTATGACAGTTGTTAGGCTAACTGGCCTATAATGTAGTAGTTATATTTGTTATTTTCCAATCTTCTGGGGTCACTCGGTTCTTGCCAGCCTTTGGATCTGCTAGTTTCCCAGTACCCTTGGCCGAGTAATGGGGATTGTTTTCAGTTCCTCCTCCCTTACACTTCTCTATTTGAGGGACCAGAGCCTCGAGATGAAATGCCAGATCAACTGAACAACCAGTTAACAGGTTAAAATAGTGAGTGGGGAAAGGGTAAGATTATCTAAAAACAGAGGATAACAATTCAGTTTGTAAAATATGACAAACAGACTAACAGCATATACAAATGAAAATGAATAACACAACATAGATGACATAGAACTCCAAGAATGCAGAATGCCATTCACCCCTCAAGTCTGCAGTCAGCCTCACAAAGAACAGTTCACTGAAGCCCACTCCGCATCCTATTCTTTTAACCCGGTGCATTGATCATGGTCAAGCCACCTAACCTGAACACCTTGGACACTAAGGGGCAATTTAGTGTGACCAATCCACTTTAGCACAGTGGAACCACCCTTCGGCAATGGCACCACTCAGTTCTGCTATGATTAACGCTCCGATAATAAAAGAAAGACGACGGATAATAAGCACACGGCATATCTACCGTGACTGAGATAAGATAATACGAGTCCCTGGAACACTCGAGGAGAAGAAGAAGGCATTTAATCGGCGCTCACAGAATAACAACTCCATTCAACAGGATAAAAGATAACAATTTCAGGCAACAACACCAACACCATGATAGGGAAAGAGTTCGGATTAGAGCCTGAGTTAGTCTGAGCTGCAAATTATTACTCCAATCCTTGCCCTTCAAGGATTTAGCACATAGAACATACAGTGCAGAAGGAGGCCATTCGGCCCATCGAGTCTGCACCGACCCACTTAAGCCCTCACTTCCACCCTATCCCTGTAACCCAATAACCTCATCTAACCTCTTTGGTCACTTAGGACAATTTATCATGGCCAATTCACCTAACCTGCTCGTCTTTGGGCTGTGGGAAGAAACCGGAGCACCGGAGGAAACCCACGCAGCCACAGGGAAAACGCGCAGACTCCGCACAGACAGTGACCCAGCGGGGAATCGAACCTGGGATCCTGGCGCTGTGAAGCCACAGTGCTATCCACTTGTGCTACCATGCTGCCCGTAAATATAACAGGTCTTTTTCAAATTGGCAGGCAGTGACTAATGGGGTGCCGTCGGGATAGGTACTAGGACCCCAGCTATTCACAATATATATTAATGATTTAGATGAGGGAACAAAATGTAACATCTCCAAATGTGCAGATGACACAAAGCTAGATGGGAGGGTGAGTTATGAGGAGGATGCAGAGATCTTTCAGTGGGATTTGGACAAGTTGAGTGAGTGGACAAATGAATGGCAAATGCAGTATAATGTGGATAAATGTGAGGTTATCCACTTTGGTAGCAAAAACAGATAATTTGAATGGCCATAAATTAGGGGAAGGGAAAGTGCACCGAGACCTGGGTGTCCTCATACACCAATCTCTGAAGGTAAGCATGCAGGTACAGCAGGTGGTGAAGAAGGCAAATGGTATATTGGCCCTCATAGTGAGAGGATTCGAGTACAGGAGCAGGGATGCCTTACTGCAATTGTACAGGGCCTTGCTAAGCCCACATCTGGAATATTGTGTGCAGTTTTGGTCTCCTTATATAAGGAAAGATATTTTTGCTCGAGAGGGAGAGCAGCAAAGGTTTACCAGACTGATTCCTGGGATGGCGGGACTGACGTATGGGGAGAGATTGAATCGGTTAGGATTGTGTTCGCTGGAATTCAGAAGAATGACGGTGGTGGATCTCATAGAAACTTATAAAATTCTGCCTCACGGCGCCGAGGACCCGGGTTCGATCCCGGCCCCGAGTCACTGTCCGTGTGGAGTTTGCACATTCTCCCCGTGTCTATGTGGGACTCACCCCCACAACCCCAAAGATGTGCAGGGTAGGTCGACTGGTCGCACTAAATTGTCCCTTAATTGGAAAATTTAAAAGAAAGTACTGAATGACGGAGCAGGCTCGAAGGGCCGAATGGCCTCTGCTGCTCCTATTTTCTATGTTTCCTTGTTTTCCGTTATTAATTTCCCTGACAAACTCTCCAGAGGACTCACCCACTTTAGTTACTCTTTTTCTATTTAAATATTGTAGACACTCATAGTATCGGTATTTATACTTTTGCTAGTTTTCTCCCTTATTAGAATTGTTTCCTCTTTGTTATTTTTTCACCTTTCTTTGCTGGTTCTTTCAATCTGTCCAGTCTTCTAACCGACCACTGACATTTGCAGAATTACACAGCGTTTTTTTCAATTTGGTGCTATCTTTAACTTCCGTATTTAGCCATTGATGATGCATCCTCCTTCGAGCTTTTTCCCTCACTGGCATAAATCCTTGTTTTAGAGTTATTAAATATCTGCTTAAAATTCTGCTACTGCATCTCTGCTGCCCTACCTTTTTTTATTCTACTTTCCCATCTTATTTTAACTATCTCTGACTTCATATCCTTATAATGACCTTTATTTACGTTTAAAACCTTGGTCTCTGACCCACATTTGTGACCTTCAAACTGAATGTGAAATTTTCTGATTGCAGTTGCCTGGGGGTCCTTTACGACGATTTGTTACATTTCTTGTCCCACATTCAGTATTGGATGAACAGAAATTTCTTCCAATTGAATATTGGGAAGACCAAAGTCAATAGGCGCGATTTTACGGCAGCTTCACGCTTGAGCAAGAGCGCGACGCGGCCGTCGGATTGCGGGAGAAGCCAAAATCAGGAACTGGACCGGGCGCTGATCGGTTTGCGATCTACCAGCCTCCCCGAACAGGCGCCGGAATGTGGCGACTAGGGGCTTTTCACAGGAACTTCATTTGAAGCCTACTTGTGACAATCAGTGATTTCCATTTCATTTCAGAACCGGCCTGCTCCTGTTCTTGTGACAAGAAACCTTAATCACTACTTAAAGCCACTGTCCATACAATTAACGGGAGCGAGCTTCTGTCTAACAGCCGCCTGTGATCTAACCGCCTCCCGAGCAAGTGGTCACGTGGGCACCTTTTTCAAAATGTGAAGCTGGCGGAATGGCTGTAGTGGGGATCCGAGGAGGTGAGTAGCCATCTTCGTGCCCAGGGGCACTGGGATTGCTGCCCGAGTGCTCGGAGTTGGGGGGGGGGGGGGGGGCGGTCTTAGCGCCGACGGGTCCGCCATGCCACCCCTTGGATCGAGTGCACCCACAACAGCAGCAACCCCAGCCCCTGCCTGTCTGTCCCACCGACCACCCTTTAGTCCCACTGACCTTGGAGGCCCCTGTTGCTATTGCTAAAAGGAAACTGACAATCCTAATGAAGTGAGCACTTCACAACCCCCAAGTGGATTCCCGTGGATAGACGCCATGTAGCATGTGGGAGTTATTGCCTGTCATCCCAATCAGACTGTGAGGCCTGGACACTGCAGGAAGCAACACCACAGACGCACCAGCCGACATCCGAACACCCAGGGCTTGGGCCTCAGCACCGGGGGGGTCTACTGTGCCCTCCACAACCTGACGCAGCATCAGGGCGGCGTGCTGAAGGTGGAGGGGGAGGAAAATGCAGCCAGCTCTGAGGAGGAGGACGAGGAGGAACTGGACCTAGAGGAGCTGGAGGGCGAGCCTGGGGAGGACCCGCAGGGCCAGCCAGAGGATGGAGGCCAGGTGACAGCGGCAGGCCATGGAGGCCATCATCCTCTCCCACTTCACATAGGACCTGGCATCGTCCCAAACCCCCATCCCCACAACGCCCACCTTCTCTCTACCCCCCCCACACCCCACCACCACTTGTTTCACCCCTTCCAGGGTCTGTGTGAACCCAAGGTGTCAGTGCTGTTAACAGTGGGTCCATGGCAGGGGGCGATGAAAAGCCGCTGAGAGCTGGTGCTCCTCAATCTATGCCATAGTCTGACTTCTGCCTGTCGGCTGAGTGTGTGTCCACACCCATCACTGCACATGGTATGCCTGGGAGTGGGGGGGCTCCTATGGGCAGCACGGTAGCATAGCGGTTAGCACAATTGCTTCACAGCTCCAGGGTCCCGGGTTCGATTCCCGGCTTGGGGCACTATCTGTGTGGAGTCTGCACGTTCTCCCCGTGTGTGCGTGGGTTCCCTCCGGGTGCTCTGGTTTCCTCCCACAGTCCAAAGATGTGCAGGTTAGGTGGATTGGCCATGCTAAATTGCCCTTGGTGTGAAGTGGGTTTACTGGGTTACGGGGATAGGGTGAAGGTGTGGTCTTGGGTAGGGTGCTCTTTCCAAGGGCTGGTGCAGACTTGATGGGCCAAATGGCCTCCTTCAGCACTAAATTCTATAAAATCCTATGCCCGGGGGCTGGCCAGGGGATTGGTGGTCGACCCGTGTTGTGGAAGAAAGTGCCAGAGGTGTTATATTTCTCAGGTGCAACATTTTTTAATGCAGTACATGTGACCCCAACAGCCCCAATCTCCCAAGGGTGCTGCCCCCTCTTCCTCACACCTCCCAACCCCTCTCCCCACCCCTGATGACCGCCTTCGCCATTCCGTAGGCTGGCTCCAGGTTGGCACCCAGCGCCCTCTTCACCCGGTTGGTGCCCATAGGGCTCTGGAGGTCACCTCAAGATAGAGGGGCAGCTGGACTGAGCCCCAGCTGCCCTGCGCGATCTGGCTCTGCCAGGCCTGGCAGCTCAGCAATGTCTGCAGCATGGTGGCGACACACTCAGCAATGCTCCTCAGTGACTGGGACATGCTCTGGAGCGCCTTGGCAATGCCCACCTGCAACTGGGACATGTTCCACAGTGCCACATGAAGGTCCGCGTGGGACTGGGACATGTCCCCCAGCGAGTTGGACATGCTGTTGAGGTGTTCAACCATGGCTGTCACTGACTGAGCCACGCCTTGGATACCTCCACTCATGCGCTGAGATCGTGCACCAGGCTCTCCACTGAGATTGCTACCCTAGCATTGTTGGCCTCGGTGCCAGGCATTGCCGAAGCTATTGCCTGCGCCCGTAGCCTCTGGGACTCCTCCAATTGGCTGCAGTCCCGCTGGAGTGCCGCTACATCCTCCTCTGAATCTCACGGCTCCTGGTAAACCTCGGCCCGAGGCTCAGCACCTGACTGGGACCCAGCTGAGTCCTCGGATCCAGCAGACCTCCGACTGCTGTCTCGGTGCCAAGGGGCCGGTGCCAACCCACCGGTGCGGCCCGGTGGAGGTCATTGATCTTCTTATGGCACTGGGTGCCGGTCCTCATCATGCTACTCCTCGAGCTGACGGCCGTTGCCACCTCTGCCCAGGCGACATTAACTCTGTGGCTGACCCTCCGAACCCCTCGGGGAACAGGGCATCCCGCCAGGACTTGACCGTGTCCAACAATCTGGCTCGGTCGACATCCTCCAATCTTGATTTGGTGGTCTCGGTGGCACGGTTGTGTGCTGTGTGGTGTTTGCTCTGTGGGATCAGTTTATGTGCTGCTTCCCCTTGTTGGCGGGGAGCTGGCGGGCATGATCACGGGGAATCAGCCGGCGGGACCATCATTTGCAGCGTGAAGCCTTGTTACGTGGACCAATTAATGTTTGATACAGGTGATGTGTGAACTGGGTCGAGCGTCGGGAAGGTCGTGGCAGTTCCCGCTCTCTGCTACACTTTGAAACTTTTCCATTAAGTTGCGTCCAATGTCTTCAGCCCCTGCGCAATCTCCTTTCCTCGGCCACCATAAGACCATAAGACATAGGAGCGGAAGTAAGGCCATTTGGCCCATCGAGTTCACTCCACCATTCAATCATGGCTGATTTCAACTCCATTTACCCGCTCTCTCTCCATAGCCCTTAATTCCTCGAGAAATCAAGAATTTATCAACTTCTGTCTTAAAGACACTCAACGTCCCGGCCTCCACCGCTCTCTGTGGCAATGAATTCCACAGACCCACCACTCTCTGGCTGAAGAAATTTCTCCTCATCTCTGTTCTAAAGTGACTCCCTTTTATTCTAAGGCTGGCCCCCGGGTCCTAGTCTCCCCTGCTAATGGAAACAACTTCCCTACATCCACCCTATCTAAGCCATTCATTATCTTGTAAGTTTCTATTAGATCTCCCCTCAACCTCCTAAACTCCAATGAATATAATCCCAGGATCCTCAGAAGTTCATCATATGTTAGGCCTACCATTCCTGGGATCATCCGTGTGAATCTCCGCTGGACCCGCTCCAGTGCCAGTATGTCCTTCCTGAGGTGTGGGGCCCAAAATTGCTCACAGTATTCTAAATGGGGCCTAACTAATGCTTTATAAAGCTTCAGAAGTACAAAGAACAAAGAACAAAGAAATGTACAGCACAGGAACAGGCCCTTCGGCCCTCCAAGCCCGTGCCGACCATGTTGCCCGACTAAACTACAATCTTCTACACTTCCTGGGTCCGTATCCCTCTGTTCCCATCCTATTCATGTATTTGTCAAGATGCCCCTTAAATGTCACTATCGTCCCTGCTTCCACCACCTCCTCCGGTAGCGAGTTCCAGGCACCCACTACCCTCTGCGTAAAAAAACTTTTTACATCCCTGCTTTTATATTCCAAGCCTCTTGAGATGAATGACAACATTGCATTTGCTTTCTTAATTACGGACTCAACCTGCAAGTTTACCTTTAGAGAATCCTGGACTAGGACTCCCAAGTCCCTTTGCACTTCAGCAGTATGAATTTTGTCACCGTTTAGAAAATAGTCCATGCCTCTATTCTTTTTTCCAAAGTGCAAGACCTCGCACTTGCCCACGTTGAATTTCATCAGCCATTTCTTGGACCACTCTCCTAAACTGTCTAAATCTTTCTGCAGCCTCCCCACCTCCTCCATACTACCTGCCCCTCCACCTATCTTTGTATCATCGGCAAACTTAGCCAGAATGCCCCCAGTCCCGTCATCTAGATCGTTAATATATAAAGAGAACAGCTGTGGCCCGAACACTGAACCCTGCGGGACACCACTCGTCACCGGTTGCCCTTTCGAAAAAGAACCTTTTATCCCAATCTCTGCCTTCTGCCTGACAGCCAATCGTCAATCCATGTTAGTACCTTGCCTCGAATACCATGGGCCCTTATTTTACTCAGTCTCCCGTGAGGCACCTTATCAAAGGCCTTTTGGAAGTCAAGATAGATAACATCCATTGGCTCTCCTTGGTCTAATCTATTTGTTATCTCTTCAAAGAACTCTAACAGGTTTGTCAGGCACGACCTCCCCTTACTAAATCCATGCTGACTTGTCCTAATCTGACCCTGCACTTCCAAGAATTTAGAAATCTCATCCTTAACAATGGATTCTAGAAACTTGTCAACAACCGAGGTTAGGTTAATTGGCCTATAATTTTCCATCTTTTTCCTTGTTCCCTTCTTGAACAGGGGGGTTACAACAGCGTTTTTCCAATCCTCTGGGACTTTCCCTGACTCCAGTGACTTTCGAAAGATCATAACTAACGCCTCCACTATTTCTTCAGCTATCTCCTTTAGAACTCTAGGATGTAGTCCATCTGGGCCCGGAGATTTATCAATTTTTAGACCTCTCAGTTTCTCCAGCACCTTCTCCCTCGTGATGGCCACCATACTCAACTCTGCCCCCTGACTCTCCGGAATTGTTGGGATTTTACTCATGTCTTCTACTGTGAAGACTGACGCAAAGTACTTATTTAGTTCCTCAGCTATTTCCTTGTCTCCCATCACAAAATTACCAGCGTCATTTTGGAGCGGCCCAATGTCAACTTTTGCCTCCCGTTTGTTTTTAATGTATTTAAATAAACTTTTACTATCATTCCTAATGTTACTGGCTAGCCTACCTTCATATTTGACCCTCTCTTTCCTTATTTCTCTCTTTGTTATCCTCTGTTTGTTTTTGTAGCCTTCTCAATCTTCTGACTTCCCACTACTCTTTGCCACATTATAGGCTTTCTCTTTTGCTTTGATGCATTCCCTAACTTCCTTTGTCAGCCATGGCTGCCTAATCCCCCCTCTGATAACCTTTCTTTTCTTTGGGATGAACCTCTGTACTGTGTCCTCAATTACTCCCAGAAACTCCTGCCATTGCTGTTCTACTGTCTTTCCCACTAGGCTCTGTTCCCAGTCGATTTTCGTCAGTTCCTCCCTCATGCCCCTGTAGTTACCTTTATTTAACTGTAACACCTTTACATCTGATTCTACCTTCTTTCTTTCAAATTGGAGATTGAATTCGACCATATTATGATCACTGCCTCCTAAGTGCTCCCTTACTTTAAGATCTTTAATCAAGTCTGGCTCATTACATAACACTAAGTCCAGAATGGCCTGTTCCCTTGTGGGCTCCATCACAAGCTGTTCCAAAAAGCCCTCCTGTAAACATTCAATGAATTCCCTTTCCTTGGGTCCACTGGCAGCATTATTTACCCAGTCCACCTGCATATTGAAGTCCCCCATGATCACTGTGACCTTGCCTTTCTGACATGCACTTTCTATTTCGTGGTGCATTTTGTGCCCCCGGTCCTGACCACTGTTAGGAGGCCTGTACATAACTCCCATTATGGGTTTTTTGCCTTTGTGGTTCCTCAACTCTACCCACACAGACTCCACATCATCTGACCCTATGTCATTTAGTGCTATTGATTTAATTTCATTCCTAATTAACAAGGCAACCCCGCCCCCTCTGCCCACCTCCCTGTCTTTTCGATCGGTTGTGAATCCCTGGATGTTTAAATGCCAGTCCTGAACCCCCTGCAACCACGTCTCTGTGATGCCTACCACATCATACCTGCCAGTCACAATCTGGGCCACAAGCTCATCTACCTTGTTCCGTACACTGCCCGCATTTAAATATAGCACCTTTAATTCTCTATTGACCGTCCCTTTTTGTTTTCTTAGTGTGGTGGACCTTGGTTTACTGAGCCTTTCCATACACTGTGTCATATTTTGTGGGATGGGGACTATCGTAACCTCTCCTGAGTTTTGTCTTTTCGTGCTTTTTTGTATTCCTAAGCAGCTACGCTTCCCACTGATTACTTCACCTCTTGGTTCCCTGACTTTCCCTTCCCCCCCCCAATCTTTAGTTTAAATTCCTTCCCTCTCCCCATGGTAATTGTCTGAGGTTCAATCAAAGCATTTGCAATATTTATGTTATATCTGACTCCACCAAGACAACATAATCACACTTCAGTTAAATGGGTCCATTCTTCCCTTGCCTCATCGTGCCTGCTGAAACCTTCATCCATGTCTTTGTTACATCTCGACATGACTTTTCAAATGCTCCTGTCTCCCGTATTCCATTCTGCGTGAAATGAAGTTCATCTAAAACTCTGCTGCCCTTTTACTGACACGCATAAGTTCCATTTACCTATCACCCTATTCTCCCTGACCTGCAGTGGCTCCCAGTCCAGCAGCTTGGAAATTCTCATCCTTGTTTGTGAATCCCCCATTTTCTTGCCTTTCCCAATCTTTGCAAACCTCCTTCAGCCCTATTCTGGATTTTTGCATCCTCTATTTTAATCACTCCACCCTTGGTGGCGATGCCTTTGGTTGCCTTGGCTCAAAGCGAGGGTATTCCCTTGCTCAGTCTCTCTGCCTGTCTCTCCTTTTGGCTCATTTGTTCTGTTAGATCCTTTGGTGTTTTTGTGAAGCTTGGGACATGTTACTCTGTTAAAGCTACTCTATAAAGGTAATGATGTGGTGATGCCGGCGTTGGACTGGGGTGAGCACAGTAAGAGGTGAGCGTAACAGACATCTACAGACGCTGAAAGATGCCCTCAAACGAACGGGATATGGTGCTTGACTCATCGATCGACAGTTCCAACGCGCCACAGCAAAATAACGCACCGACCTCCTCAGAAGGCAAACGGGACACAACCGACAGAGTACTCTTCGTCGTCCAGTACTTCCCCGGAGCGGAGAAACTACGACATCTTCTTCACAGCCTTCAACACATCATCGATGACGATGAACATCTTGCCAAGGTCATCCCCACACCCCCACTACTTGCCTTCAAACATCTGCACAACCTCAAACAAACCATTGTTTGAAGCAAACCACCCAGCCTTCAGAACAGTGACCACGACACCACACAACCCTGTCATGGCAATCTCTGCAAGACGTGCCAGATCATTGACATGGATACCACCATTACACGTGAGAATACCACCCACCAGGTACGCGGTACATACTCGTGCGACTCAGCCAACGTTGTCTACCTCATATGCTGCAGGAAAGGATGTCCCGAAGCGTGGTACATTGGCGAGACCAAGCAGACGCTGCGACAACGGGTGAACGGACATCGCGCAACAATCACCAGGCAGGAATGTTCCCTCCCAGTCGGGGAACACTTCAGCAGTCAAGGGCATTCAGCCTCTGATCTCCAGGTAAGCGTTCTCCAAGACTGTCTTCAGGATGCGAGACAATGCAAAATAGCTGAGCAGAAACTTATAGCCAAGTTCCGCACACATGAGTACGGCCTCAACCGGGACCTTGGATTCATGTCGCATTACATTCACTCCCCACCATCTGGCCTGGACTTGCAAAATCCTACCAACTGTCCTGGCTTGAGACAATTCACACCTCTTTAACCTGCGGTTACCCCTCTCTCTGGATCTGTAAAGACTTAATTACCTGCAAATGCTCGCATTCAAAACATTGTCTTGCATCTTTGACTTTGTCTATATATATGTTTCTGGAACCCACCTCTTCATTCACCTGAGGAAGGAGCAGTGCTCCGAAAGCTAGTGATTTGAAACAAACCTGTTGGACTTTAACCTGTGTTGTAAGACTTCTTACTATAAATGTAAGACATTGATGTCTGTACCAGATGGATCTGCTGTGGAGGAGATTTTCAGCGTTGATCGGGGTGTGTGGTGAGCAGAGACTGAACAACAAAGATGGGATTGCTGGGTAGATGATATTGTCCAATAGAAATTGCTGACTAGGTTATGGTAACACCTTTTTAGTGTCACAGGCTCAATTTGGCAGAAAACTACTTAAACACAATTCAGATGAATGTGCTTCACACTGGACTCAATGTGCCGACCAGCTTTCTTCTGTGTTGTCATGACTGTATTATAAATGTCTATCATTGTTTAGTCACCAAGGAAGTAAAGCAGTAAGTGCTCGAAAAACACTCTAACATTTCTTTTCGTCTCAGCGCGTTACCTGTTGTTTGAATCTGCTACAATTTCAGGAAGTGCATTCCTGTTTGCAACAAGCCACTGTGAAGGAGTGTTAGATAATAATCTTTATTGTCACAAGTAGGCTTACATTAACACTGCAATGAAGTTACTGTGAAAATGAAATGAAATGAAAATGAAAATCGCTTATTGTCACGAGTAGGCTTCAATGAAGTTACTGTGAAAAGCCCCTAGTCGCCACATTCCAGCGCCTGTTCGGGGAGGCTGGTACGGGAATCGAACCGTGCTGCTGGCCTGCCTTGGTCTGCTTTCAAAGCCAGCAATTTAGCCCAGTGTGCCAAACCGACCCCTAGTCGCCACATTCCGGCGTCTGTTCGGGTACACTGAGGGAGAATTCAGAATGTCCAATTCACCGAACAGCACACAGTGAACATGTAAACGGTCAACCTGCTTTTGAAAACTCCCAGCTGATAGCTTGTACACCAACCTTGTGCTCGAAAAGCGAGCAATTCAACTTCATTGCAGAAATGCATTAATTAATGGATTATCTGTGACCCGAGTTGTACAACCTTATCCCGTACAATTCTGGATGTTTGATTATCTTGTAAAGCAGAATCCTGCCTTTCTTCAGGACTATGGCTCAGCCCCACTGTTAACATACCGCTGACTGATCCCTATGCTGCTCTTCTCATGTTTCAATTCCTTTCTGAGCCAAATATCGTATGAGACAGAGCCACCCAATGCTGCTTCTGATCTCTTTCCCCTCCGCTATTCTGAGTTCCAGGCTGCGTTCTCACACCCCAGAGTGCCAGATTTCCTCCCTCCCTTTCCATGCATATTATTGTCACATCATTCGTTCTGCTGTAAAGAGCCTTGTTTTTGCTTACCTTGTACGAAGCAAAAGGGGAACCGTGATGAAAATGAAATGAAAGTTGCTTATTGTCACAAGTAGGCTTCAAAAAGGAGTAACTGTGAAAAGCCCCTCGTCGCCACATTCCGGCGCCTGTTCGGGGAGGCTGTTACGGGATGGGCCTGAAATTCAATTTAATGTCCAGATTTAAATTGGGTTCACCTATTTTTTTCAGGTAAACCTGCAGATCACTCCTCGATTGGTGAGAATTTGAATTTGCTGCCACGTGGAGTGGATGAGACAATTAGCATAGATATGTTTGAAGGAAGCGGGGTTTATGCATGAGGAAGGAAAGAATTGTGCTGATAGGTTGCTGTGAAATAAGGTGGGAAGTAGGTTTGTGTGGAGCATCAGCATAGACCAATTGTCCTGATGCTGCTGCAGAGTTGAATGAGCTGGCGGCCACGCATTTCAACTCAGTGGGCAACCTCTCCAGTGTCTCCCTTATGCCCAGGTAGAAGCGTCTTTTCTTATCAGTAGTGCATGTTGTGTTCACTGTGAAAAAGTGCTGTTTGATGTCTGGTCTCCGTGCTTGAGGCAATAGGATGAGGAGTGGCTGTCGGTGTCCTTCCTTGCACCAGTGGTGCACCATGGCTCAGGTCCAATGCCAAGCACATCCCGGCAAGAGAGAAGAAAAGGGTGAATTGTGAGGAAACCATAGTGGGGACAAGTAAATCTTTTTGACCGTTTCAATTTGGTTGAAAAATAAAGTCCAATTTTTTAAAAAAAATTTGAGAATATATTTCAAACAAAATGTTTTGCAGCTAAAAGATTTGGAATTACGGACGCTCCCATTGACATAGTAACCACGATTTCACTCGCAACGCAAGAGCGGTTAAAAATGGTCATCGGAAAACTGGCATCAATAGCACAACACAGAATGGAAACTCACAAGGTATGTGGAGCCAGGTGTCCTGTGCCCGAGGAGGGTGTTGCCCTCTGCTTGACTTAACTTAAACTGGTGCGTATGAAGCTGAGCTGCTGCTGTGCCGTTTGTTCCGGGTTTGAAGTAACCCATTCAGAGTTTGAGGGTGTCAGCCATGGCTCAGCCTGGCCCAATATCGCTCTGAGTAATATGGCTGATATTCCCAGTGTAGCACTGTTGAGGTGACGTCTTTGCAACTAAGACTAAACCCTAAGATTAAATCCAATTTGCGCTCTCAGAAAAAAGATGCGGTGATGCGATGTGAAGTAAAGCAAGGAAACTCTACCTGGTGTCCTGGCCCATCGATACATCTCAATCAGCATTACTTGTTCATTACTTAATTGCCGATTATATCATACGGGAGTTTGTGCAGACCAGTGCGATCTCAGACAATCACATTTGCACTCTGTCTACATCTCAAGGGACTTAAAACAGGTTGTTAAGCTTGAGTCTGAGGTGCAGACATTGTGTGGCACCAGGGATGTGGAGACAATGTTCCAGGGGGCACTCTCAGCGCTTGGGTTCGGAAGTGGTTTAGGTCTGGTTGGAGGTCAAGGAAAGGAGAGGTGTGGCTGTGTGAAAGGTGGGTAGGGAACAGAAGCCTTTTGGTAATGTTACTGGGCTCGTAATCTTACAGGCCTGGACTTGTGCACTGGAGATATGAATTCAAATCCCATCATGGCAGCTCAGGACATTCAAATTTAATAAATTTGGTATATAATGCTTGTCTCATTGTCAGATTGTTGTAAAAACCATCTGCTTCATTGATGTCTGACAGGGAGGAAATCTCCTGTCTGAACCTGGTCTGGCCTACATGTGACTCCAGACCCAAAGAATGCACTTCACCCTTAACTGTCTACTGAAATGGCCTACTGAGATACAGTACAGAAGTACATGCATGTGAAGCAGCCTGTGATAGACCGAGCTGAGCAATCTCAAAGCCAGTGGATCAGATCAAAGTTCTGCAGTCCTGCCACATTCAGTCCTGGAAAATCAATCAATGGGGAGAGGGAGCTCGACAAACATCCCCATCCTCCATGATGGTGGAGTCCAGCATGCCAGTGCAAAAGGCAAGGTCGAAACATGTGTAACCGTCTTCAGCCGTAAGTGCCAGGTGGGTGATCCATCTCGGTTTCTTTTGAGGACCCAGCATCATAGATGCCGCAGTCTTCAGCCAATTCGATTTACTCTATTTGATATCAAGAAATGGCCAAAGACACAGGATACAGCAAAGGCAGCCGGTCCTCACAACATCCTGGCTGTATCACTGAAGACTTGTGCTGAGCTGTTTCAGCACAACTACAACACCGGCATCGAGGCAACAATGTGAAACATTGCCCGGGTCGTCCTGTCCACACAGATCAGCACAAACCTAATCCAACCCATTCCACCCTCCTCAGTCTGCTCTCAATTACCAGCAAAGTGACGCAAAGTGTGGGTGACAGTGCTGCCAAGCGATACTTATTCACCAAAACCTGTTTGTTGATGCTCAGTTACGGCCCAGTCCCTCATCTCCAGACCTCCTGAACAAAAGAGCTGCACACAAAAGGTGAGGTGAGAGTGACTGCCCTTGACATCAAGGCAGCATTTTACCGAATGTGGTATCAAGGAGCCCTATAAAAATGGTGTCATACTCAAAGGAAGGTAGCAATGATTTTAGGAGACCAATCATTTCAGGTCCAGGATATTTTTTGCAGGAGTTTCCCCAGGGTAGTATTTCAGGTATAACCATTTCCAGCAGTTACATCAATTACCTTCATCATAAGGTCAGAATATGGGATGTTCACTGATTATTGCCGTGTTGGTTACCATTCGCAGATAAGTGGCAAGTAACATTCGCATGACACAAGTGCCAGACACTGACCAACAAGAGAGAATCTAACCCATGGCTTCTTGACAATTAATGGCATTACACCGCTGAATCCCCTGCCTTCAGTGTTTTGGGGGAGAACATTGACCAACTTAACTGGATCAGCTCTGAATATTTATGATGTATTTCTAAAATACTGTGGCCATAAGGGCAATTCAGAGCTAAGAATCCCATGGTGAGTAACTATACTGTTATAACTCCCGATCTGACTCCCCAAAGCTTGTCTACCGTCCACAAGGAATATGGTGGAGTGTTCTCCACTTGTCTGGACGAGTGCAGCTCCAGCAACACTCGGGAAGCATGTCACCATCCAGAACTAAGCAGCCAGGTTAACAGGCACCCATCCAGCATCTTAAACATTCACTCCCGCCACCACTGCCACACTCGGGCAGCTGCGTGTAGCGACTACAAGATGCACTGCAGCAACCCACGAAGGCTACTTCCACAGCACTGTACAAGCTCTGAACCTTTCCCTCCTAGAAGAGGAACAGCTGATCCATGGTAACATCATCACCTCCACGTTCCCCTCCAAGCCACACACGTTACTAACTTGGGAATATTTTGCCGTACCTTCACTGTCGCTGGGGCAAAATCCCGGAATTTCCTCCCTAACAGAACTGTGGGTGTACCTACACCACCTGGACTGAAGCGGTTCAAGAAGGTGACTTACCACAACTACTATGAAGACAATTAGGGATAGGCAGTAAATGCTGGTGTAGCCAGTGACACCCACATCCCAGAAAACAAATAAAAGGAAATGTAAGAGGACCCAAGGTGCACGGCAGGAGGAGCCTTCGAAAGGTCTGCAAGGTGCATTGGCAAACCCAGCATGCTATAGGGGAACATTCAAGTGGGTGGAGTGGAAGTAATTGAGTCGTATTGGAGAACAGTATAGTCAGAGGAATAAGTACTATCCTCTGCAGACGTTGGAGCAGAAGTTGGCCATTTGGCCCATCGAGCCTGCTCTGCCACTCAATGAGATCATGGTTGATCTGATAAAATCCTCAACTCCGCTTTCCCACCTTATTCCCATAAACCATGATTCCCTTACTGATTGAAAATCTGTCTATCTCCACCTTGAGCATACTTAACGACCCAGCCCCTGCAGCTTTCTGCGGTAAAACATTCCACAAATTCACTCCCTTCCGAGAGAATAAATTCCCCCTCATCTCCCTCTTAAAAGGGTGACTTGTTATTCAGATTATGCCCTCCAGTCCTCGACTCTCCCACAGGATGACACATCCACTCAGCATCTACCCTTTCGAGCCCCCTGAGAATATGTCTCAATAAGGTCGCCTCTCATTTTTCTGAATCCCAATGAGTACAGGCCCAACTCTCCTCATTAGAAAATACCTCCATACCCGGGATCAACCGAGTGAACCTTCTCTGGACTGCCTCCAATGGCAGTATATCTTTCCTTAGATAAGGGGACCAATCTCTGTTATCATATTCCAGGTGTGGTCTAAATAGTGCCTTGTATAGTTTGAACAGGACTTCTCCATTTTATACTCCACTCCCTTTGAAATAAAAGCCAACATTCCATTTTCCTTCCTTATTACCCACTGAAATTGCATGCTAGCCTTTTGTGATTCATGCACAAGGACACGCAAATCCCTCTTACGGGGCAACTTTGTGCAGTCTTTCTCCATTTAAATAACAGGGGATTTTCACAGTAACTTCATTGAAGCCTTCTTGTGACAATAAGCGATTAATATTATTAACATTCAGCTCCTTTATTCTTCCTACCAAAGTGCAACCATTCACATTTTCTGAAGTTATTTTCCACCTGTCAAGTTTTTGCCCACTCATCTAACCTGCCTCTATCCCTCTGTAGACTCTGTGTCATCGTTACCAGTTGCCTTCACAATTGTTTCTGCGTCATTCACAAACTCGGCAATAGTGCATTCACTTCCTGTGCCCAAGTCAATATATATTGTAAATAATTGTGCCCCCAGAGCTGATCCCTGTGGCACTCCACTAGTTACAGTTGCCGAATGAAAATGCTCCTCTTATCCAAACTCTCTTTTGTTAGCCAATTATCTATCCATGCTAATATACTACCCCAAAGACCATGGGCACTTATCGACTGGTTCTTCTTCATTTACTCTGCTCGTTACCACCTCAAAGAATTCTGTCTTTGGACAAATTGAGAGAAATGGTTATAAAGTAGACCTTTGTGTTGCCAACATGCATTTGAACATTGACGCTGTGTTTTGGATGCTGTTGCCAAGGGACAGCACTCAGGTGAGAAACTGAAGGGGGCCAAGGCGACACAGCGGTTAGCACTGCTGTCTCACAGCTCCAGGGACCAGGGTTCAATTCTGGCTTTGGTCATTCTGTGTGGAGTTTGCACATTCTCTCCATGCCTGCATGGGTTTCCTCCGGGTGCTCCGGTTTTCTCCCACAGTCCAAAGTGTGGGATGGGTGGATTGGCATGCTAAAATTTCCCCTTCGTGTCCAAAGGTTAGGTGGGGGTAAGGGGTTATGTGGATAGGGCCTCGGTAGAGTGCTCTTTTGGAGGGCCACTGCAGACATGATGGGCCAAATGTCCTCCTCCTGCACTGTAGGGATTCTATGATCCTTGGGAGATATCAGACGTAATGGTGTAGGGGTTTGATGAGAATCCATTGCCAGTGATATTCTGACTGTGATTAGGTAGATCAGAATGGAACCATGGGAGTGCAGTACAGCGCCATTGAAAAATAGAATAGTAAATCTGCACGGTGGCACAGTAGGTTAGCACTGCTGCCTCACGGCGCCGAGGTCCCAGGTTTGATCCCGGCTCTGGGTCACTGTCCGTGTGGAGTTTGCACATTCTCCCCGTATTTACGTGGGTTTCGCCTCCACAACCCAAAAGATGTGCAGGGTAGGATGCTAAATTGCCCCTTAATTGGGAAAAAAAAATGAATTGGGTACTCTAAATTTATTTTTAAAATAAAAAAAAAGAATAGTAAATCTGAGCATTGGGACAGATTTCAACATCAGCAAAGCGACCCAAAATATTGATAAACAGCAAAAATAGACCAGGAGAATTAAAAAAAAAATCTTTCCCTGATGCCTTCTCCAATGCCTTCACTGAGTAAATCGGGAGAAACTGTTCCCACTTGTGAAAGGATGAGAGCGAGAGGGCACAGATTTAAAGTAATTAGTAAAATAAATTAGGAAAAGCAATACACAGCAAGTGGTTCGGGTCTGGAATGCACTGCCAGAGTGTGGTGGAGGCAGATTCAATCAACGCATTCCAGGGGCAGGTAGATGATTTGAAAAGAAACAATGTGTAGAGGGAGAAGGGTACGAGGTGAGATGGTCATTTGGAGAGCTGGTGCAGACCTGCTGGGCTGAATGACCGATGTTCAAGCGAGGCACATAACTAGGGAAGTAGCAGGGATCAAATTTTGTGAGATGTGGTAAACCTAAGGGTAGAGACAAGGCACGAGAGAACGGTATTAATATTGGACACGATGAACAGAACATGACAGGAAGGAATAGACATTACAAATCTAAAGGTAGATCAGTAGTCAAAAGATAGTGGTTACAAAAATAATAACAGGACAAAACATAAGGCTCTGTCTCTGAATGCACGTAATATTCAAAACAAAACATGAGCTGGCTGTGTAAATAGAAATAAATAAGTACGTTCTGACAAATATTCCAGAGACCTGGTAGATGCAGGGAAAATGTTACCAATGATGGGTGTGTCCAGAACCAGGGGTCACAGCCTGAGGATTCAGGGTATAATTTTGGACAGAGATAAGGATACATTCCTTCACACAAAGAGAGGGGAGCCTGTGGAATTCATTACCACAGGAAGTAGTTGATGCTAAAACATTGAATATATTCAAGAGGCAGCTGGATATAGCACTTGGGGAGAATGGGATCAAAGGCTATGGAGAGAAAGCAGGATTAGGCTATTGAGTTGGATGATCAGCCATGATGGTGATGATTGTCGGAGCAGCTCAAAGGGCCAAAAGGCCTCCTACTGCTCCTATCTTCTATGTATCTATGGTGGGATGACACAGATTGGGCCCTGAATATTGACACACGTTGGGCCCTGAATATTGACACAGGTTGGGCCCACTGTAAAACACGGGGCTATGTAACACGGGTCGTGTTGAAGAGCCATGTGTTTCTTGGCACTGCGAGTGCCGGGAAACCCACAGTTAAACACGCTCGCTCAGAGACGTTTGGGAAGATCGCGCCCACAATGATTTGGCCTCAACTGCTACTTGTGGTAGTGAATTCCACAGGCTCACCACTCTGTGTAACAAAAGTTCTCCTCGGCTCAGTTCTAAATAGTTTACCCCGTATCCTTTAACTGTGGCCCGTGGATTTGGGATTCTCCACCATTGGGAGCATCCTTCCTGCATCGACCCTGTCCAATCCTGTTAGAATTTTAAATGTTTCTCTGAGTTCCGCCCTCAGTCCTGCCATCCCTCGAATCAGCCTGGTAAACCTTCTCTGCACTCCCACTATAGCAAGAACATCCTTTCTCAGATAAGGAGACCAAAACTACACACAATATGCCAAGTGTGGGCTCACAAATGCCCTGTATAATTGCAGCAAAACATCCCTGCTCCTGTACTCCAAAATCTCTCGCTAAGAAGGCCAACATACCATTTGCCTTCTTTACCGCCTGCTGCACCTGTATGCTTAGTTCCAGTGAATGGTGCACAAGAACTCCCAAGTCTCGCTGCACATTCTCCTCTCTTAATTTATAGCATTCAGATAATCTGCTTTTTTGTTTTTGCTACCAAAGTGGATAACCTCATATTTACCCACATTATATTGCTCCTGCCAATCATTTGCCCATTCACTCAGCTTGTTCAAATCAGACTGAAGCACCTCTGCATTCTCCTCACAGATCACCCTCACACCCAGCTTTGTCTCATCTGCAAATTTGCATTTAGTTCCCTCATCTAAATCATGAATATATATTGTGAAGAGCTGGGGTCCTAGCATCGATCCCCCGGGGGGACCACCCTCGTCACTACCTGCCATTCGGAAAAGGGCCCTTTCTTCCTGCTCTTTGTTTCCTGTCTGCCAAACTGTTTTCTATCCCTCGAGATAGACTACCCCCAACCTCATTCAATTAATTTTACATGCTAACCTCTTGTGTGGAGCTTTGTCGAAAGCCTTCTGAAAGTCCAAATAAACCACATCCACTGTCTCCTCCTCATAAACTCTATTAGTTACATCCTCAAAGAATTACAGTCGATTTGTCAAGCATGATTTCCTTTTTGCAAATCCGTGCTGACTGTTTTCAAAGTGCTATGCTATAAAATCTTTGATAATGCATTCTGGAACTTTCCCAACTACTGACGTTATGCTGACTGATCTATAATTCCCTGTTGTCTCTTTACCTCTCTTTATAAATAGTGGGATTACATTTGCTAACCATCAATCTGTAGAAACAGTTCCAGAGTCTGTAGAATGTTGAAAGATGGCCACCAATGTATCCACTTTTTCTAGGGCCACTTCCTTAAGAACTCTGGGTTTCAGATTATCTGGCTCTGGGGATTTATCAGCCTTCAAGACCATCAATTTCCCTGGTATAATTTCTCTATTAATACTGATTTCCTTCATTTCCTCCACCTCACTATATCCTGTATTCACCAACATTTCTGTTATGTTATTTGTGTCTTCCTTTGTGAAGATAGAACCAAAGTATGTATTTAGTTGTTCAGCCATTTCTTTGTCCCCATTATAAATCTCCCTCTTTCTGCCCGTAAGGGACCTACATTTGTCTTCACCAATCTTTTTCTCTCACCAATCTTTTTCTCTTCACATACCTATAGAGACTTATATAGTCAGTTGTTATGTTCCCTGCATGTTTGCGCTCATGCTCTCTTCCCCTTGGTTCATTTTTGCTGAATTCTAAACTACTCCTAATCCTTGGGTCTGTTGTTTTTTCTGGCCAATTTGTGTGCCTCTCCCTTGGATCAAATACTATCTCTAATTTCCCTTGTAAGCCATGGTTTGGTCATCTTTCCCATTGTACTTTTGCGCCAGACAGGTTTAAACAATTGTTGCAGTTCACCCAATCACCCTTTAATAAATAATAATAATAAATTATCTTTATTATTGTCACAAATAGGCTTGCATTACACTGTAATTAAGTTACTGTGAAAACCCACGAGTCGCCACATTCCGGCGTCAGTTCGGGTACACAGAGGGAGAATTCAGAATGTCCAATTCACCTAACAGCACGTCTTTCAGGACTTGTGGGAGGAAACCGGAGCACCCGGAGGAAACCCACGCAGACACGGGGAGAACGTGCAGACTCCGCACAGACTGTGACCCAAGCCTGGAATCGAACCTCGGACCCTGGTGCTGTGAAGCAACAGTGCTAACCACTGTGCTACCGTGCCACCCTATAAATGTTTGCCATTGCCTGTCCACCGTCATCCCTTTAAGTAACGTTTCTCAGTCCATCATAGCCAACTCGTGCCTCATACCATCGTAGTTTCCTTTACTACTATTCAGGAACCTAGTCTCAGAATCAATAATATCACTCTCCATCTTGATGAATAATTCTATCATGTTATGGTCACTCATCCCCAAGGGGCCTCGCACAACTACATTGCCAGTGATTCATTTCTCATTACACAATACCCAGTGTAGGATGGCCTGCTGTCTAGTTGGTTCCTCAACGTTTTGGTCCAGTAAACCACCCTGTATACACTCCAGAAATTCCTCCTTTACTGTATTGTGACTAATTTGATTTGTCCAATCTATATGCAGATTAGTCACCCATAATTAGAGATCTTCCTTTATTGCCTGTGTCTCTAATTTTCTGTTTAATGCCATTCCCAACATCACTACAGCTTGGGATCCATATACAACCCCAATTAACCCTTAGGTCTACCCATACAAATTCCACATCGTCGGAGCTAATACCTTGCCTCACTATTGCATTAATTTCCTCTTTAACCACTGCCGTTTCCTTTTTGTCTGTCCTTCCTAAATACTGAATACCCCTGGATGTTCAGTTCCCATCCCTGGTCACCCTGCAGCCACGTCTCCCTGATTGTGATTGTATCATAGCCATTTACATCTATTTGCGCGACTAATTTGCATACTTTACTCTGAATGCTCCTTGCATTAAGGCACAAAGCCTTAAGACTTGTCTTTTCAACATTACTTGTCCCATTCCCACTATTTTCACTGTGGCCCTGTTTGATTCTGAAAAGGTGGAGGGGTGGCTATGCTCATTAATGGTAGTATTAAAACAGTCGAGAGGGATGACCGAAGTTCAGGAAACCAGGAAGTAGAAACAGTTTGGATGAAGATGAGAAATAATAAAGGCAAGGAGTCATTCTTGGGAGTGGTGTACAGGCCCCCAATTGGAACTACACAGGACAGAATGTAAAGGAACAGAGAATGGGATCTTTTCAGAAAGGTACGGGGCTAATCATGGGGGATTTTAATCTACATATAGCCTGGAAAAATCAGATGGACAAAGGTGGCCTAATATAATATTAATAATCTTTATCAGTGTCACAAGTAGGCTTACATTAACACTGCAATGAAGTTACTGTGAAAATCCCCTAGTTGCCACACTCCGGCGCCTGTTCGGGGCACGGAGAATTCAGAATGTCCAATTCAGGCACGTCTTTCGAGACTTGTGGGTAGAAACCGGGGCACCCGGAGGAAACCCACGCAGACACGGGGAGAACGTGCAGACTCCGCACAGACAGTGACCCAAGCCGGGAATCGAACCCGGGACCCTGAGCCGCGAAGCAACAGTGCTAACCACTGTGCTACCGTACTGCTCACAAGATTGATACAAAAGCAAATTTACTGCAGATGATGGAAATACAAAGAGAAAGTAGTGGAAAAATTCAGCAGGTCTGGCAGCATCTGGAGAGAGAGAAACGCAGATAATATTTACGTTCTGTGCCCTATCATTAGAACCTGAGTACCCTGATGTAATTTCTGTTTTTATTTCAGCAGATTGCTAACTGGGATGAGAGGGCTCTCTTGTGAAAAAGTTTGAGTAAAATGGGCCTATAGTCTGGAGTTAAAAACAATGATAGGAGCTCCCCTTGTAACAGGTTTGGCACTGTGTAGATGCTAAGAGATTGCTTCCTCTTGCTGGAGAATCTAGAACTCGAGTTTATTGTGTCCGGATGAGGGGGCTGCAATTAAAGAGAGCTGGGGAAAACTTCCTTCTGGGAGCGTTACCAATCTTCAGAATTCATTATCCAAGAGAATTGTGGATTGACAGACTCTTAAAGGGGATTGAGTGGGAGAGTTGACACTGAAGATCAGCCAGCCATGTTCTTCTTCAATTGTAGAGCAGGCTGGAGGCCACATGGCCCAATCTTGTTCCTGGTGCTTATGTTCTTATGGCGTTTTTGGGAGCTTGCTGTTTGCAAATTGGCCGTGTTTCCTCCATGAAACTGACTGCGCTTGAAAAATACTCAATTGGCTGTGAAGTGTTTTGAGTGAAATGTAAGTCTGTCTTCAAATTTACCTCCTCTTCTGAAGGCTTGCTCATACTACCAGTCTTCTGAAGGTCTCGTTGAGGCGAAAGATACTTTACTGTCACCCTGGGTGATGTGTTTAAATCAATGTAATTTTTTTTATTCGTTCAAGGGAAGTGTGCTTTGCACAAATCTACTGCAAATAGCTTTGATTATGTTTGAAGGGCACAAACAGGCATAAAAAAGACAACGCTCAAACTCAATTTTGTAGCAACTCCTTAAACAATATATGAATGTATCTCTATGTCTTTGGTAGCCTGTGATTGGTGCAATTGTTCACTCAGCGTGAAATTGAGGCCAGTTTTGTTGTGGTAATGTAATATTTTCTGTGCGGTTACCATTTGAGTAACCTATAACACTTAGTACAACTATCTTCAAGCAACATTTAAGAGCCAACAACTTAAAATAATATTTATCTTGCTATACTGTGTCTCGTGAACTCAGAATCACAGAATAATAGTGTAGAAGGGGCCCTTCGGCCCTCGAGTCTGCACCGACGCATGAAAGAACAAAGAACAAAGAAAAGTACAGCACAGGAACAGGCCCTTCGGCCCTCCAAGCCTGCGCCGACCATGCTGCCCTTCTAAACTAAGATCTTCTCCACTTCCGGGGTCCGTATCCCTCTATTCCCATCCTATTCATGTATTTGTCAAGATACCCCTTAAACGTCACTATCGTCCTTGCTTCCACCACCTCCTCCGGCAGCGAGTTCCAGGCACCCACTACCCTCGGTGTAAAACACTTGCCTCGTACATCTCCTCTAAACCTTGCCCCTCGCACCTTAAACCTATGCCCCCTAGTAATTGACCCCTCCACCCTTGGGAAAAGTCTCTGACTATCCACTCTGTCTATGCCCCTCATAATTTTGTAGACCTCTATCAGATCGCCCCTCAACCCCCGTCGTTCCAGTGAGAACAAACTAAGTTTATTCAACCTCTCCTCATAGCTAATGCCCTCCATACCAGGCAGCATCCTGGTAAATCTCTTCTGCACCCTCTCTAAAGCCTCCACATCCTTCTGGTAGTGTGGCGACCAGAATTGAACACTATATTCCAAGTGTGGCCTAACTAAGGTTCTGTACAGCTGCAACATGTCTTGCCAATTTCTATGTTCAGTGCCCTGGCCAATGAAGGCAAGCATGCCGTATGCCTTCTTGACTACCTTCTCCACCTATGTTGCCCCTTTCAGTGACCTGTGGACCTGTACACCTAGATTTCTCTGACTGTCAATACTCTTGAGGGTTCTACCATTCACTGTATATTCCCGACCTGTATTAGACCTTCGAAAATGCATTACCTCACATTTGTCCGGATTAAACTCCATCTGCCATCTCTCCGCCCAAGTCTCCAAACGATCTAAATCCTGCTGTATCCTCTGACAGTCCTCATCGCTATCCGCAATTCCACTAGCCTTTGTGTCGTCCGCAAACTTACTAATCAGACCAGTTACATTTTCCTCCAAATCATTTATATACACTACGAACAACAAAGGTCCCAGCACTGATCCCTACGGAACACCACTAGTCACAGCCCTCCAATCAGAAAAGCACCCTTCCATTGCTACTCTCTGCCTTCTATGACCTAGCCAGTTCTGTATCCATCTTGCCAGCTTACGTCTGATCCCGTCTGACTTCACCTTTTGTACCAGTCTGCCATGAGGGACCTTGTCAAAGGCCTTACTGAAGTCCATATAGACAACATCCACTGCCCTACCTGCATCAATCATCTTTGCGACCTCCTCGAAAATCTCTATCAAGTTAGTGAGACACAACCTCCCCTTCACAAAACCATGCTGCCCCTCACTAATACGTCCACTTGCTTCCAGCTGGGAGTAGATCCTGTCTCAAAGAATTCTCTCCAGTAATGTCCCTACCACTGACGTAAGGCTCACCGGCCTGTAGTTCCCTGGATTATCCTTGCTACCCTTCTTAGACAAAGGAACAACATTGGCTATTCTCCAGTCCTCCGGGACATCACCTGAAGACCGTGAGGATCCAAAGATTCCTGTCAAGGCCTCAGTAATTTCCTCTCTTGCCTCCTTCAGTAATCTGGGGTAGATCCCATCAGGCCCTGGGGGCTTATCCACCTTAATATTTTTCAAGATGCCCAACACCTCGTCTTTTTGGATCTCAATGTGACCCAAGCTATCTACACACCCTTCTCCAGGCTCAACATCCACCAATTCCTTCTCTTTGGTGAATACTGATGCAAAGTATTCATTTAGTACCTCCCCCATTTCCTCTGGCTACACACATAGATTCCCTTGCCTATCCTTCAGTGGGCCAACCCTTTCCCTGGCTACCCTCTTGCTTTTTATGTACGTGTAAAAAGCCTTGGGATTTTCCTTAACCCAATTGCCAATGACTTTTCGTGACCCCTTTAGCCCTCTTAACTCCTTACTTAAGTTCCTACCTACTTTCCTTATATTCCACACAGGCTTTGTCTGTTCCCAGCCTTCTAGCCCTGACAAATGCCTGCTTTTTCATTTTGACGAGGCCTACAATATCTCTCGTTATCCAAGGTTCCCGAAATTTGCCATATTTATCCTTCCTCCTCACAGGAACGTGCCAGTCCTGAAATCCTTTCAACTGACGTTTGAAAGCCTCCCACATGTCAGATGTTGATTTACCCTCAAACATCCGCCCCCAATCTAGGTTCTTCGGTTCCCGCCTAATATTGTTATAATTAGCATTCCCCCAGTTTAGCACATTCACCCTAGGACCACTCTTATCCTTGTCCACCAGCACTTTAAAACTTACTGAATTGTGGTCGCTGTTCCCGAAATGCTCCCCTACTGAAACTTCTACCACCTGGCCGGGCTCATTCCCCAATACCAGGTCCAGTACAGCCCCTTCCCTAGTTGGACTATCTACATATTATTTTAAGAAGCCCTCCTGGATGCTTCTTACAAACTCTGCCCCGTCCAAGCCCCTAGCACTAAGTGAGTCCTGTCATGTGAGAGTACCTTTAAGACATGGATGCTTATGCAATGTACCTTTAAGAAAACAATGATGTCAGAGAGTGGGTGGAGCTGAGCAGTTCAGTCATTTTTGAAGTTTCAGTTTGGAGGAAAAGAGCTTGGGGAGTGTGTGTTTTGCAGTGAGCTGGATTTGCTGTGATCTCTGCCATGAAAGACTATCTCTGGATTATTTGGGTGATTTGAACTCATAATAGTAAAGCCTTTAACCTGATGTGATTCTGTTTAAAGGTGTTAAGTCTCTTGGAAGTTTGAAGGAACATTTTGAGGAATTATTTACTGTTGTAATATTTTCGGAGTTATCTTTGAAGTAAGAGGTGTTAAGAGATCCAATGTTTATTTAAGATGTTAGGTTGAGTTCATGGAATAAACATTGTTTTGTGTTTAAAAACCCACGTGGCCATAATTGTAATCCCACACCTAGGGAACAAGCCGTGTGCTAGGAAAAGCAACAAATACATTAAAGGGGACGGTTGGTTGAAATCCATGATACATTTTGGGGTTCTGAAAACGCCGCGCCCATAACAGTCCCAGTCAATATTGGGGAAGTTAAAGTCTTCCATCACAACAATCCTGTTGCTTTTACTCCTTTCTAAATCTGTCTACCTATCTGTTCCTCTATCTCCTACTGGCTGTTGGGATGCTTGTAGTAAACCCCCAACATTGTGACTGCACCCTTCTTATTCCTGATCTCTACCCATATAGCCTCACTGCCCTCTGAGGTGTCCTCCCGCAGTACAGCTGTGATATTCTCCCTAACAAGCAGCGCAACTCCTCCATCCCTTTTACATCCCCCTCTATCTGAGCTGCCTACCTAATCCCATTTGCCAGCACTTGGCCCATAGCCTTGAATGTTAAGATGTGCCAAGTGCTCATCCAGGTACTTTTTAAAGGATGTGAGGCAACCCGCCTCTACCACCCTCCCAGGCAGCGCATTCTAGACCATGGCCACTCTCTGGGGGAAAAAAAGCTTTTCCTCAAATCCTCCCTAAACCTCACCCCTCACTTTGAACTTGTGTCCCCTTGTAACTGACCCTTAAACTAAGGGGAACAGTTGCTCCCTATCCACCCTGTCCATGCCCGTCATGATCTTGTACACCTCGATCAGTTCGCCCCTCAGTCTTTGCTCCAGAGAAAACAACCCATCCTATCCAACTTCTCTTCATAACTTAAATGTTCCATCTCAGGCACCATCCTGGTGAATCTCCTCTGCACCCCCTCCAGTGCAATCACGTCCTTCCTATAATGTGGCGACCAGAATTGCACACAGTACTCCCGCTGTGGCCTCACCAAAGTTCTATACAACTCCAACATGACCTCCCTGCTTTGTAATCTATGCCTCAATTGGTAAAGGCAAGTGACCCATCTGCCTTTTTTACTACCCTATTGACCTGCCCTTCTGCCTTCAGAGATCTGTTTACAAACACACCAAGGTCCCTTTGTTCCTCAGGACTTCCCAGTCTCATGCCATTAATTGAACACTTCCTTGTCAAATTTCTTCTTCCAGTGTGTATCACATCACACTTTTCAGGGTGAAATTTCATCTGCCACTTTTCTGCCCATTTGACCATCCCGTCGATATCTTCCTGTAACCCAAGACACTCAACCTCACTGTTAATGAACCGGCCAATCTTTGTGTCATTCGCAAATGTACTGATTCTACCCCCCACATAGTCATCTATGTTGTTTACATAAATGAGAAACAGTAGGAGACCCATCCCAGATCCCTCTGGTAGGCCACTGGACACTTTCGTTCAGTCACTAAAGCAGCCGTCTGTCATCACCTTCTGTCTCCTCCAGCTAAGCCAATTTTGAATCCACCTTATCAAGTTACCCTGTATCCCAGCTGCATTTGTCTTCTTTATAAGTCTCCCATGTGGGACCTTGTCAAAGACTTTGCTAAAATTCATGTAACCTACATCAACTGCATTACCCTCATCGACACATCTGGTCACATGCTCAAAAGATTCAATCAAATTTGTTTGGCATGACCTCCCTTTGACAAAGCCATGCTGACTATTCCTGATCAAACCTTGCCTCTCCAAATGGAGATTGATTCTCTCCTTCAGAATTTTCTCCAATATTTTTCCTACTACTAACAGGAGACTCATTAGTCTCAGTGGACGTGGAGAGGATGTTTCCACTTGTAGGAAAAAGTAGAAGCAGAGGACACCATCTCAGACTAAAGGGACGATCCTTTAAAACAGAGGTGAGGAGGAATTTCTTCAGCCAGAGGGTGGTGAATCTGTGGAGCTCTTTGATGCAGAAGGCTGTGGAGGCCAAATCACTGAGTGTCTTTAAGACAGAGATAGAACATAGAAAATACAGCACAGAACAGGCCCTTCTGCCCACAATGTTGTGCCGAACCTTTGTCCTAGATTAATCATAGATTATCATTGAATTTACAGTGCAGAAGGAGGCCATTCAGCCCTTTGAGTCTGCACCTATCTTTGATAGATAGGTTCTTGATTAATAAGGGGATCAGGGGTTATGGGGGGGAAGGCAGGAGAATGGGGATGTGAAAAATATCAGCCATGATTGAATGGCGGAGCTGACTTGATGCGCCGAGTGGTCTAATTCTGCTTCTATGTCTAATGGTCTTATGTTGCTCCCTGCCTTATCGCTACCGCCTTTCTTAAATAGTGGGACCACATTAGCCTTTCCTCAGTCCTCTGGCACCTCCTCAGAGGCCAAGGAGGAATTAAAATTTGGGTCAGAGCCTCTGTAATCTCCTCCCTCCCCTCTCACAGCATCCTGGAATGCAATTCATCTGGACCTGGAGATTTGTCCACTTATAAGCCTGCAAACACCTCCAATACCTTGTCACGCCATTTGAAAATTTGCTCAAGATCCTCACAGTCACTTTCCCATGGTGCCCAAGTTGGCGCCGGAGCGAGGTGACTTCTTGCAAGCTGTGCCCAGCATACCCTCTAAATCTATCTTTTACTCTCGTTCTGTGCTTCTAAAACTTCTTTTTAACTCGTTTTTTAACTTCTAATTCCAGATATTTATTGGATTCAGTTTCCACCACCTGCCTGGATCCTGTGCCTCACTGAATTCTGTTCCCTTTTTGCACTCCAATCCTTGGCTCGCTGACTCACATTGGCCGGCCATCCCCTAATACATTACATTTTAAAACTTGCAGCTTTTCCTCAAATCTTTTCATGATCTTGCACAAAAATATTTCTGCGATCTTACAGAACTTTCTTCCTCCCTTGAATACTTCTCCGCTCTGACTCTGAACTTTGCCTATTCCTTCAGCCCAGCGGTGACAGAACCTTAATTGGTTGGGTTGTGCTCTTTGGGACTACCTCCCAAAGAAACCTCAGCCAAACCAAAGCTCTGAGACAACAGTAATGAATCTTCCCTTTCGCACTCAGCGTCCAATTCCTTGCTGTAATTTAAAAAAAATGTTACTCTACGTTATTGTTACTCGAAATGACTTGTTCTTGTAGTATCAGCTGATGGTTAGGCCTGAATATAGTGATTGACTTGTTGAACATGGGATAGCCACATTTGCACGCATTACATGATCACAGTGGTTAACGCCAGGGTCCCAGGTTCGATTCCTGGCTTGGGTGACTGTGCAGAGTCAGCACGTTCTCCCTGTGTCCGCGTGGGTTTCCTCCGGGTGCCCCGGTTTCTTCCCACAGGTCCCATAAGACGTGCTGTTAGGTGAATTGGACATTCTGAATTCTCCCTCTGTGAACCCGAACAGGCGCCGGAATGTGGCGACTAGGGGATTTTCACAGTAACTTCATTGCAGTGTTAATGTAAGCCTACTTGTGACAATAATAACGATTATTATTGTTGCTTGTAATTAAGTTAGAGTGGGTTAATATTGGTATAAAATACATTTATTGGCAGTGCACAAGATATTTTTTCAAGTTATTTTTCTCCTCTTTAAATGATTTGTAGGACCATGAATGGTACGAACAAGCAACAGATGTTCGGACGCAGCTGAAATTCTTTGAACATCTGGAGCGGCTTGAAAAACAAAGGAAGGACGATCAGGAGAGAGAAATTCTATTAAAAGCAGCAAAGGTATGTCCTAATTCCGTGTTGAAGCCAAATTGTCAGATGGCATCAGTTTGAACTACAGTGGATTTCTGTAGATCTGGAGAGGATGGGGCTGGAACTCAAACTGCCACCCCTCGAAAAAAAAGGCCAAGTATGTGAGAAAAGGCTTGTATGAGTAACCCATTCTGTTCTAGAATTTGGCTCAAAGAGGCAAGGTTACAAATTGTTTGATTGGACTGTAGTCTCAATTTTCATCTAACTAAAGCACACTGATTAGCCACTGGGGTGCAGTGCTACAATGAGCAGTTTATTGTTCATCGTAAAATAGTCATAAAAGTTAGTTTGTAAGCCATACTCATTGAGTGTGCCTTTACCATCAAGTCCAAACTACTTGATGAAGTAAGTTAAGGGCCAGACCAGCGACACCAGCATTGGGACAGTTGGCACTTTTCCTATTAATCCAGTTTCCCCCTGCCCATGTCGGAAACACTGCATTGATTCACGCTTTCAACAGCTTTGTGACTGAAGCACTATTGTGCTATTCCTGTCGCTGCTGAATTTAACACAGTTCATCATCCTTTGCTCATCCGTTGTTTGTCCTCTATGGCCTCCCCATGTGGCTCTGCCCTTGTTTGGTTCCCGTGCAATCTTTAACTTCCTGGGGTGGCTTCCTCTGTGCCTGCTCGTGATTGTGTCTGATGTGCTTTGAGGTTCTGCCCTCAGTTCCTCGCCAATGCACTGCCCCTTATTGGCGAACACCTTGAAGCAACTTCCATTCTTCGGTTCATGCCCAGCTTCAAGTTTCTGCCATGGCCGTTGACACAGTAGCCGCCACTGTGCTGTCCAGCTCCTTCACCAATATCACATTGCAGATCTGCAAGAACTTATTCCAGTTTAATGTCTGCATGGCTGAAGCCATCCTTTTTGGCTCCTGCCAAAAATGCCACTCCTGTCCCTGCCTCCCCCAACTTTCCACCCCGTCCTTGCGGCCCCCTTCATTCAGTCACCCCCCTCTCACCATTCTCCCACCACTCCTTGGTGTTCAGTTTTTTAAAATTCAGTCACAGGATGTGGACTTCACTGGCAAAGCCATTGTTTATCGCCCATCTCTCGTTGCCCTTGAAGTGATGGCAGGCCTCCTTCTGAATGGTGGAGGTACTCCCCACAAAGATATCAGGGAAGAGTCTTACCTGTAATGCATTTTGAGGTCACTGATGAAGCAGCTGAAGATGGTTGGGGCTGAGGACACTACCCTGAGGAACTCCTGCAGTGATTTTTTTTAAATTAAATATTTTATTGAAAATTTTTGGTCAACCAACACAGTACATTGTGCATCCTTTACACAATATTATAACAACACAAATAACAATGACCTATTTTATAAACAAAAAATGAATAAATAATAAATAACAAAAATGAAAACTAGCCCTAATTGGCAACTGCCTTGTCACAAGTAACACTCTCCAAAAATATAATTTAACAGTCCAATATATAATTATCTGTAGCAACGACCTATACATACTATACAGTATATATTAACAACCCTGAGAGTCCTTCTGGTTCCTTCTCCCCCCCCCCCGATCCTGGGCTGCTGCTGCTGCCTTCTTTTTCCCATTCCGTCTATCTTTCTGCGAGGTATTCGACGAACGGTTGCCACCGCCTGGTGAACCCTTGAGCCAACCCCCTTAGGACGAACTTAATCCGCTCTAGCTTTATAAACCCCGCCATGTCATTTATCCAGGTCTCCACCCCCGGGGGCTTGGCTTCTTTCCACATTAGCAATATCCTGCGCCGGGCTACTAGGGACGCAAAGGCCAAAACATCGGCCTCTCTCGCCTCCTGCACTCCCGGCTCTTGTGCAACCCCAAATATAGCCAACCCCCAGCTTGGTTCGACCCGGACTCCTGCTACTTTTGAAAGCACCTTTGTCACCCCCATCCAAAACCCCTGTAGTGCCGGGCATGACCAAAACATATGGGTATGATTCGCTGGGCTTCTCGAGCACCTCGCACACCTATCCTCCACCCCAAAAAATTTACTGAGCCGTGCTCCAGTCATATGTGCCCTGTGTAATACCTTAAACTGAATCAGGCTTAGCCTGGCACACGAGGACGACGAGTTTACCCTGCTTAGGGCATCTGCCCACAGCCCCTCCTCGATCTCCTCCCCCAGCTCTTCTTCCCATTTCCCTTTTAGTTCATCTACCATAGTCTCCCCTTCGTCCCTCATTTCCCTATATATATCTGACACCTTACCATCCCCCACCCATGTCTTTGAGATCACTCTGTCCTGCACCTCTTGTGTCGGGAGCTGCGGGAATTCCCTCACCTGTTGCCTCGCAAAAGCCCTCAGTTGCATATACCTGAATGCATTCCCTTGGGGCAACTCATATTTCTCGGTCAGCGCTCCCAGACTCGCAAACTTCCCATCCACAAACAGATCTTTCAGTTGCGTTATTCCTGCTCTTTGCCACATTCCATATCCCCCATCCATTCCCCCCGGGGCAAACCTATGGTTGTTTCTTATCGGGGACCCCCCCAAGGCTCCAGTCTTTCCCCTATGCCGTCTCCACTGTCCCCAAATCTTCAGTGTAGCCACCACCACCGGGCTTGTGGTGTAGTTCCTCGGTGAGAACGGCAATGGGGCTGTCACCATAAGTCCCCCTACAGGACGCCCTCTCTAATCTCTTCCACGCCGCTCCCTCCTCCTCTCCCATCCACTTACTCACCATTGAAATATTAGCGGCCCAATAATACTCACTTAGGCTCGATAGTGCCAGCCCCCCCCTATCCCTGCTACGCTGTAAGAATCCCTTCCTCACTCTCGGGGTCTTCCCGGCCCACACAAAACCCATGATGCTCTTTTCAATCCTTTTAAAAAAAGCCTTCGTGATCACCACCGGGAGGCACTGAAACACAAAGAGGAATCTCGGGAGGACCACCATCTTAACCGCCTGCACCCTCCCTGCCATTGACAGGGATACCATATCCCATCTCTTGAAATCCTCCTCCATCTGTTCCACCAACCGCGTTAAATTTAACCTATGCAATGTGCCCCAATTCTTAGCTATCTGGATCCCCAGGTAACGAAAGTCCCTTGTTACCTTCCTCAACGGTAGGTCCTCTATTTCTCTACTCTGCTCCCCTGGATGCACCACAAACAACTCACTTTTCCCCATGTTCAATTTATACCCTGAAAAATCCCCAAACTCCCCAAGTATCCGCATTATTTCTGGCATCCCCTCCGCCGGGTCCGCCACGTATAGTAGCAAATCGTCCGCATACAAAGATACCCGGTGCTCTTCTCCTCCCCTAAGTACTCCCCTCCACTTCTTGGAACCCCTCAACGCTATCGCCAGGGGCTCAATCGCCAGTGCAAACAATAATGGGGACAGAGGGCATCCCTGCCTTGTCCCTCTATGGAGCCGAAAATATGCAGATCCCCGTCCATTCGTGACCACGCTCGCCACTGGGGCCCTATACAACAGCTGCACCCATCTAACATACCCCTCTCCAAAACCAAATCTCCTCAACACCTCCCACAAATAATCCCACTCCACTCTATCAAATGCTTTCTCTGCATCCATCGCCACTACTATCTCCGTTTCTCCCTCTGGTGGGGCCATCATCATTACCCCTAACAACCTCCGTATATTCGTGTTCAGCTGTCTCCCCTTCACAAACCCAGTTTGGTCCTCGTGGACCACCCCCGGGACACATTCCTCTATTCTCATTGCCATTACCTTGGCCAGGACCTTGGCATCTACATTTAGGAGGGAAATAGGTCTATAGGACCCGCATTGTAGCGGGTCCTTTTCCTTCTTTAAGAGAAGCGATATCGTTGCTTCAGACATAGTCGGGGGCAATTGTCCCCTTTCCTTTGCCTCATTAAAGGTCCTCGTCAGTACCGGGGCGAGCAAGTCCACATATTTTCTATAGAATTCGACTGGGAATCCATCCGGTCCCGGGGCCTTTCCCGCCTGCATGCTCCTAATTCCTTTCACCACTTCTTCTACCTCGATCTGTGCTCCCAGTCCCACCCTTTCCTGCTCTTCCACCTTGGGAAATTCCAGCCGATCCAAGAAGCCCATCATTCTCTCCCTCCCATCCGGGGGTTGAGCTTCATATAATTTTTTATAAAATGTCTTGAACACTCCATTCACTCTCTCCGCTCCCCGCTCCATCTCTCCTTCCTCATCCCTCACTCCCCCTATTTCCCTCGCTGCTCCCCTTTTCCTCAATTGGTGTGCCAGCAACCTGCTCGCCTTCTCCCCATATTCATACTGTACACCCTGTGCCTTCCTCCATTGTGCCTCTGCAGTGCCTGTAGTCAGCAAGTCAAATTCTACATGTAGCCTTTGCCTTTCCCTGTACAGTCCCTCCTCCGGTGCTTCCGCATATTGTCTGTCCACCCTCAAAAGTTCTTGCAGCAACCGCTCCCGTTCCTTACTCTCCTGCTTCCCTTTATGTGCCCTTATTGATATCAGCTCCCCTCTAACCACCGCCTTCAACGCCTCCCAGACCACTCCCACCTGGACCTCCCCATTATCATTGAGTTCCAAGTACTTTTCAATGCACCCCCTCACCCTTAGACACCCCCCCTCATCTGCCATTAGTCCCATGTCCATTCTCCAGGGTGGGCGCCCTCCTGTTTCCTCCCCTATCTCCAAGTCCACCCAGTGTGGAGCGTGATCCGAAATGGCTATAGCCGTATACTCCGTTCCCCTCACCTTCGGGATCAATGCCCTACCCAGCACAAAAAAGTCTATTCGCGAGTAGACTTTATGGACATAGGAGAAAAACGAGAACTCCTTACTCCTAGGTCTGCTAAATCTCCACGGGTCTACACCTCCCATCTGCTCCATAAAATCTTTAAGTACCTTGGCTGCTGCCGGCCTCCTTCCAGTCCTGGACTTCGACCTATCCAGCCCTGGTTCCAACACCGTATTAAAATCTCCCCCCATTATCAGCTTTCCCAAGTCTAGGTCCGGAATGCGTCCTAGCATCCGCCTCATAAAATTGGCATCATCCCAGTTCGGGGCATATACGTTTACCAAAACCACCGTCTCCCCCTGTAGTTTGCCACTCACCAT
Source organism: Scyliorhinus torazame (assembly GCF_047496885.1). Lineage (NCBI taxonomy): Eukaryota > Metazoa > Chordata > Chondrichthyes > Carcharhiniformes > Scyliorhinidae > Scyliorhinus > Scyliorhinus torazame. Next base: position 6,436,763 of record NC_092716.1, on the reverse strand, counting down.
CACGTATCTGCCCCCGTTATCCGCCACTATAGTCTTTGCCTCGAACATTACCCGCTTCCCCACTAATATAGCCACCCCCCTGTTTTTCGCATCTAGCCCCGAATGGAACACCTGCCCCACCCATCCTTTGCGTAGCCTAACCTGGTCTATCAGTTTCAGGTGCGTTTCCTGTAACATAACCACATCTGCCTTAAGTTTCTTAAGGTGTGCGAGTACCCGTGCCCTCTTTATCGGCCCGTTCAGCCCTCTCACGTTCCACGTGATCAGCCGAGTTGGGGGGCTTCCTACCCCCCCCCCCCTTGTCGATTAGCCATCACCTTTTTCCAGCTCCTCACCCGGTTCCCACGCAGCTGTATCTCCCCCAGGCGGTGCCCCCCCGCCCATCCTCTCCCATACCAGCTCCCCCCTCTCCCCAGCAGCAGCAACCCAGTAATTCCCCCCTCCCACCCCCCCCGCTAGATCCCCCGCTAGCATAATTACTCCCCCCATGTTGCTCCCAGAAGTCAGCAAACTCTGGCTGACCTCGGCTTCCCCCCGTGACCTCGGCTCGCACCGTGCGACGCCCCCTCCTTCCTGCTTCTCTATTCCCGCCATGATTATCATAGCGCGGGAACCAAGCCCGCGCTTCTCCCTTGGCCCCGCCCCTAATGGCCAACGCCCCATCTCCTCCACCTCCCCTCCTCCCCCCATCACCACCTGTGGGAGAGAGAAAAGTTACCACATCGCAGGATTAGTACATAAAACCCCTCTTTGCCCCCCACATTCGCCCCACCACTTTGTTCGAACGTTCTTTTTAATAACCCGCTCATTCCAGTTTTTCTTCCACAATAAAAGTCCACGCTTCATCCGCCGTCTCAAAGTAGTGGTGCCTCCCTCGATATGTGACCCACAGTCTTGCCGGTTGCAGCATTCCAAATTTTATCTTCTTTTTATGAAGCACCGCCTTGGCCCGATTAAAGCTCGCCCTCCTTCTCGCCACCTCCGCACTCCAGTCTTGATAAACGCGGATCACCGCGTTCTCCCATTTACTGCTCCGAGTTTTCTTCGCCCATCTAAGGACCATTTCTCTATCCTTAAAACGGAGGAATCTCACCACTATGGCTCTGGGAATTTCTCCTGCTCTCGGTCCTCGCGCCATCACTCGGTATGCTCCCTCCACCTCCAACGGACCCGCCGGGGCCTCCGCTCCCATTAACGAGTGCAGCATCGTGCTCACATATGCCCCGACGTCCGCTCCCTCCACACCTTCAGGAAGACCAAGAATCCTCAGGTTGTTCCTCCTTGCGTTGTTTTCCAGTGCCTCCAACCTTTCCACACATCGTTTCTGATGTGCCTCCTGCGTCTCCGTCTTCACCACCAGGCCCTTTATATCGTCCTCATTCTCGGCTGCCTTTGCCTTCACGACCCGAAGCTCCCGCTCCTGGGTCTTTTGTTCCTCCTTTAGCCCTTCGATCGCCTGTAGTATCGGGGCCAACAGCTCTTTCTTCATTTCCTTTTTGATCTCTTCCACACAGCATTTCAAGAACTCTTGTTGTTCAGGGCCCCATGTTAAACTGCCACCTTCCGACGCCATCTTGGTTTTTGCTTGCCTTCCTTGCCGCTGTTCTAAAGGACCCACTGCAATCTGGCCACTCTCTCCTCCTTTTTCCATCCGTATCCAGGGGGGATTCCCTTCTGGTTTACCGCACAGTGTTTTTAGCCGTCAAAATTGCCGTTGGGGCTCCTATCAAGAGCCCAAAAGTCCGTTTCACAGGGAGCTGCCGAAACGTGCGACTCAGCTGGTCATCGCCGTACCCGGAAGTCCAACTCCTGCAGTGATGTCCTGGATTGAGTTGTTTGACCTCCAACCACCACAACCATCTTCCTTTGTCCCAGGTATGACCCCAGCCAGATCTCGGGCAAGCACCGTTCAGTGCTGGTCTCCACAAACAGGGACCAGATGGAACTGCATTTGTGGGGGTCTCTCAGGGGATTGGCGGCCCCCAAATGCTTTCCCTCTGGGGAGCATGGCAGCCTGGCACTGCCGGTGCCACCTGGGTGCCCTGGCACACTCGGCCTGGCAGTGCCAGCTTGGCAAACTGTCGCTAAAGTGCCAGGCTGGCATTTTTCCTGCACCAGGGATTGGGCTCGGAGGTGCCTTGCTTGGGTGCGGGGAGGGCCCCTGAGGACCACCTTATATGTGAATTGGTGCTGGGGGTGGTGTGGGGGGTGGGGGTGGGGGGGGGGGGGGGGGGGGTTGGGGGGGTGATTGGGCTGCCATTTAAAAATGGCAGGAAACAGAACAGCGTGCAGCCTCGTTGGGGAGTCCCCACCTGCTGCGGCAGAGTACCAAACTGCAGTGAAATGGAGGAAGTGGCAGAGAAACTGTGTCCGACACAGTTGCTGCCTGGACATTCACGCGGGGGCCGACTGAGCTCTCTGCCCTGTCAGAGCTGCTGTAGAGCTGGGAGTCTGTGGCTTCAGGCACTTGGACAAGGCAGAGCGAAGCAACAAAACGTGCCCTGGAACAGAAGCTGTAAATCTGAAATCAGCACAGGAACTGCTCAGCAGGTCTGGCAGTGGCTGTGGAGAAAGGAGCAGAGTGAACCGCTGAAAAATACACTCTGCTTTTCTCCCCACAGCTGCTGTCAGAACTGTTAAACATTCTGAGCATCTTATATTTATATTTGATATGTTTTGAAAGTTAAGTTTGTTTGCTCGATGTAGCCCCAGATGGCAGCATTCTCATTTGACGATATGTCCAGCTTTCATATTTTGTAGAATTATAAAATTTGAGGTAAATTAAGTAATCAAAACCTTTTTTTTCTCCTCTAATATTTTAAAATAGCTGTATCTGGAGAGCCAAGCTGGCGTGAAGCAGCGCCTGTGTGTAACAGTGTGCTCAACACCTTGTTCTTTGTTAGTTCTTGCTCACTCTGACAGGTGGACCAGTTGTTTTCTAAACCAGCTTGAGCATCTGATTTCTTTCTCTTCCTCTCTCTAACTGCCCAGAGTCGCTCCAGGCAAGAGGACCCCGAGCAGGCAAGGCTAAAGCAGAAAGCCAAGGAGGTAAGGAAAACTGCTGATGGCGAAGCTTGATCCTTCAAGGCTTCGCTGATTAACTTTTCATGTTCTTGTACCCGTGTCACACTAATAACAATCCGACCTGTGAAAAACTGCCTTTGTTTTTCCTCCCTGCGGCACCCCCCCTCACACCAAAAACGTAACCCAAGAAAATTCCAGTCGTGTATGCAGCCGCTCAAGAGAAGAGAACACAAACTGGTAACCTTATGGTGTAATCGGAGGTATTATTTCCAGATTGTTCTATTCTACAGTTTATAGTTATTATTTCATTTTTATATAAACACATTAAGAATTTCTTTCGGGGACAGCACGGTGGCTCAGTGGTTAGCACTGCTGCCTCACAGCGCCGAGGACCCGGGTTCGATCCCGGCCCCGGCTCACTGTCCGTGTGGAGTTTGCACATTCTCCCCGTGTTTGTGTGGGTTTCGCCCCCACAACCCAAAGATGTGCAGAGTAGGTGCATTGGCCATGCTAAATTGCCCCTTAATTGGAAAATAAATGAATTGGGTACTCTAAATTGAAAAAAAAAAGAATTCCTTTCGGACTTTTTGGAATCCAGGTATTTTATGTTCGATGTGGCTGAACGATGTCTCCAAGTTTTGGTTCATGTGAGAGTGTGTTTAGCTGCTGCTTTTACAGGAATTGCTCTCAGGTGACTCCTGAAGTAGATTTTGAGTTTGGGTTTCTGTTTTCAAAGGTGGCAGAAGGGGGAACCCTCGCAACGTTGAAGCATTTAGATGAGCACTTGAAAGGCCATAGCATACAAGTGTTGGAAAATGGGATTAGAATAGATAGGTGCTTGATGGCCGGCACAGACATGAAGGGCAGAAGGGCCTCGTTCTTTGCTTACATAAAACTCTGACTCTACTTGCCAAACCTCCTTCGACAGTACCTTCCAAACCTGTGACCTCTCCCACTTAGAAGGACATGGGCAGCAGACACCATGGAGGGGAGGCATTGTCATAGTGGTAATGCCATTGGACCATCATTACAGAGGCCCAGGCTAATGCTCTGGGAACTGGGTTCAAACCTCGCCATGGCCTCCCCCGGGGAATTGGAAGGCAGAGATGGTGACATAGCGATAATGTCACTGGACTGGAGGTGTCGGCTAATCCTCTGGGGGCACAGGTTCAGACCCCACCATGGCAGCTGGTGGAACTTGAATTGAATTCATAAAATTTGGAATTGGAAACTTGTCTTAGTAATGGTGACCATGAAACTATCATTGATAGTAAAAACCTGTCTGGTTCACGTCTGCCCGTTAGGGAAGGTAATCTGTCATCTTTCCTCGGTCTGGCCAACATGTGACTCCAGACACACAACATAGAAACATAGAAAATAGAAGCAGTGGGAGGCCATTCGGCCCTTCAAGCTTGCTCTACCATTCATTATGATCATGGCTGGCCAGGGGTATCGCTGCAACCGTCAGGAGCTGGAATCCATGTAATATGCGCTCACCCTTTCCATAGCCATGGATTCCGAGGCTACCTGTCATGTTGGCTGTTATCTACAAGCAGCAGGAATTACACCTACGCATGTTTGGCCTGTGGAAAGGCCATAGTGGGTGTTCAGGATCTAATAGTAGGATGGTTGCGTTACTGGACTAGTAATCTAGAGTCCTGGATCAATGATCCAGAGATGTCAGTTCAAATCACACCACGGCAGCTCGGAAACTTCAATTTAATTAGTTTAATAAATCTGGGATGAAATGCTAGCCTCTGTCACAATGGCCATGAAGCTACTGGGTTGTTGTAAAAGCCCATCTGGTTCATGAATGCCCCTTCAGGGAAGGAAATCTGCTGACCTGTCGGTCTGCCATCTGCTTGAGTCCAGAATCAAAGCAATGTAATTGGTTCTTAACTGCCCCCTGAAATGGCCGAGCAAGCCACTACTTTGGATCGGAGTGCTGCAAAAGGTCCAAAAAATGACACTTGCCAGATAATCCTGCATTGATCTCAGTACAGGACAAACCAGAGTCTTCATCGTCAGTGGGTCAAAATCCTGGAACTCCCTACCTGAGAGCAACGTTGGGATAATCTTCACCACATGGACAACAACAGCTCGAGATGCCTCAGTGCAAAGTTTTCGAGGACAATTTGGGATAGGCGGCAAATGTTGGCTTTGCCAATGATTCCCACATCCCCTGAATTTAAAAAAAGTCTGATTGGGGAATCTCTGGGAATATTGTTTCACTACCATTCAAAATGAACAATAATGCTGTGACGGGTCACTGTAACACTGCCATTAACACCTGTGGCCTTTCTGATGGACAGAGAGTTGCGTTGTGTAGAAATTTGCACTTGGTTGGATCAAAAGCACCAATGGGAAAATATTACTTTGGGGAAAGGGGTTCTAATTTTCTTGCCCTTTATCCAGTCCTTAACCCACTTTTGGAGACAACATGACGATATTGTGTGTAAACTACTCATCGATTCTCATGCAACTTTTATTTTCTTTTATTTTAAATTTAGAGTACCCAATTCATTTTTTCCAATTAAGGGGCAATTTAGCGTGGCCAATCCAACTACCCTGCACATCTTTGGGTTGTGGGGGCGAAACCCACGCAGACTCGGGGAGAATGTGCAAACTCCACAAGGACAGTGATCCAGAGCTGGGATCGAACCTGGGACCTCGGCGCCGTGAGGCAGCAGTGCTAACCACTGCGCCACCGTGCTGCTTCTGCAACTTGTCTTTTCAGTGTTGTCTCCTTCCTTTCCATGTGATTTTTAAAAAAAAAGAAAATCCTCTTCACTACCTTGATGGATGCTTTCTGTTTCCCATGCAGCAGTCAGGCCAGTAAATTCAAATGCTAGCAGGGGTCCTTGCAAGAGATTGCCGTCAGCTCGTGCAGACTGAAAACGTGTCCTACAATTGCATGCTGGTGCTAATGTTTTATGAGAACAATATGTTATTTCGAACAATGCCACAATTAAATTCATCAGCTACAATCTCAGCAAAGTGCCCCCTCATTGTACCAGTGTGACTGGTTGTCCTTGGGTCAGTTAATACTGTGCTGTGAGCTGAAGTCCAATTGGAACTTCAGTGAGGTTTTTTAAATTGTTGTCAGGTTTGAAGACAATTGCTCCAGAGTTCAGATACAAGGCTAGCTACAAGCATTAAGCGTTGAACATTTGTTTGGTCATGATGGTGCAGTGTTGGATCCCTATTAACAGTGTCCATTCACTGACTGCAAAGTTGAACCCTCATCTAAATATCCAGTTCCTGATGGTAGGGCTTTGGACCCTATGTGGATTGGCCATTCTAAATTGCCCCTTCGTGTCCAAAAGGTTAGGTGGGGTTACGGGGATAGGGTGGAGGTGGGGTTACGGGGATAGGGTGGAGGTGTGGACGTAAGTAAGGTGCTCTTTCCAAGGGCCGGTGCACACGCAATGGGCCGAATGGCCTCCTGCACTGTAGAGATTCTATGATGACTCTTGTCTGCAGCATCTCGGTCTTTAGGAGCATTGCACTCCACTTCAGAGCACCTACATAGTAAGACTAGAGCGCTGGATTCCCCATCCACCAACAGTCGATCCTCTTTGGAAAGATGCACATAATGAACACACAGGCAGCCCAGCCCGCTCACTCGCCAGGAAGGTATTGTGTCTCCTTGCTTGGATGAAAAGAACTGGAAGAAACTAACTTCCAAAATGAAATTAGACGCAAAGAAAACACTTGTCTGTGGACCCCATATGAATTCCATGTGCCAAACTTAGAAATTGGAATGCCACTCGAACCTGCTATTAAAATAAAGTGTGAAAAATGTATCTTCCTTCGGTACTGGGGTGAAGAACTATTAATGCCCAGTCCAACGTGATCGAATGATATTGACCTTAGTACAATAAAGCATTTTAAAATGTAGTCTATAGATCATAATGGAGAATGTCCAGCTGGAATGAAGCCCCCTGTTGTTCAACCATATCGAGCACATTGATGATTGATTTAAATCACAGCCGATCGGAACATCAGTGATTCGTCACATCTTAAAAAGAATGGTCTCATTGGAGTGGCCCAGCAGCAACTGTATTTTTTTAAAGTTCTCTTTTTTTTTTCTTTACTCTTTCTTTTTGAAGCCTTGCTTGAGAGGATTAGTTGCAATAGCATATTGGCGCCAAGGGAATTGTGTTGTGCAGTATATTATCTTACTCATTGTTCACCAATGGCTTGCTGGAATCCAGATGTGGCTAGTTGCATTTCTGATTGGCAAATAAATGTGTAAGACACAGTTGTTGGACATGTGATGATGATACTCATAATTGCACATGGTATGCACGTCAATTTACACCTTTGTAAGTTTCACCCTAAAAATGTTAAGGAAAGCACTACATGTGAGTGTTTTTGATTGTAGACATTTTTACTTGGTGCTGCCACAGAATGGTAGCCAATGTTTGTTTAGTAAATATACACACCAAGGTTATGTATAAGATGGAAAATTAGTGCATGGGTCTGAAATGGTGTTCCCATAGTGTCACCCTGTATCTAGCCATGCCCATTGGTTGACGTTGCCAGAGGAAGATCTCACACAAGCCAATTGCCATTCAATGTGTGATCCACTCTTATGCTCTTCATTTATGACCTCAGATTATTCCCACCTGTTAAGTACATCAAGCCTATATTATATAGGGGAGGAATAGTGTTATTTTCGCTGGACTAGTAATCCAGAGACCCACAATAATGATCTGAGGACCCGGTTTCGAATCCCACCACGGTCGGTGATGGAATTTAAACTCAATAAAATATCTGCAATTAAAAGTCAAATGATGACCATTAAACCACTGTGGATTGTCGTAAAAACCCATCTGGCTCACTAATTTGCAGTGTCAATGTAAGCCTACTTGTGACAATAAATATTATTATTATTATTATTAACGTCCTTTACGAAAGGAAATCTGCCGTCCTTACCCGGTCTGGCCTATGTGTGACTCCAGACCCACAGCAATGTGGCTGACTCTTAACTGCCCCCTCCAGGGCAATTGGGGATGGGCAATAAATGGCACAGCCTGCCGCACCCACATCCCATTAACGAATTAAAAACAAATATATAGCATTAATATAATAAAGGTGGAATGTTTCAGAAAATTCCACAGGGAGGTGGGTAGTTACTTGGCAGTGGAGGTGTTAAAAGAGGTTTAAGGAATCTGTACGATGGCACTTATTGAAGTTTGATATCCACTAGATGATCGCAGTGGTTCTTTCTAGTCTTGTCCATGTTTTGTTATGCTCTTGACATGGCATAAGCTGCTTCCTTGATGTGCACTCTGACAAACGAAGGTTCAGACTTGGAGATAGCTTTAACACGTTTATTAAACTATTAACAATTCTCCTACTTTGATTCGACTCTACTGTTAATCCTTCTATAGCTACTCAGACTGACGAACCAGTCTGCTACAATCCACGTGGTGGGTGTGATGTTCAATCCACCCTGTGTCTGTACTCACTGAGAGTCTCCACTGGAAAGAGACTGAGCATGTGTGATGTGTCCTTTTATATGGGTTGGTGTAATGCCCTCCTGTGGTAGTGTCACCTCTATGTGTATTGTGAATGCCCATTGGTTGTGTCCTATCTTACTGACCTATTGGTTGAATGTCTCTGGTGCTCCCTCTAGTGTCTAGCTAGGTGTAGTGTATGTACATTAACCCTTTGTGTACTTACAGTGATGTATATCACCACAGTCCATTTTTAATCGGACAAAATCCAGGTTTGCAAGGTTGCTGGTTGCTTCTTCGCAATCAACGTAACAAAGTATCAGAAATTCACACTCCCACTTTATAGTGCAACAAAATCCCAATCAAAAACTGTTATGATGTGTCCTCTTAAGAATTTGCCACCTGGTATTTGGCGTCAATGAGTGTCGACACTCTCTGCCTTTGCCCTTCATCTTTCCTTCAGCTTGGTGGATTTACTGGCACTTCTGTCTCTGAGGCAGAAGAATGCATCTTCAAGCCCTCGTCGCGGATTTGAATAAATAACGTAGGCTCCCACTTCATTGAAGTAGTGAAAGAGTGCTGCAATTAGGGTGCAAATAGGCATATTCTCTCAACAATCCGATGTGTTTTCAGAAGTTGACCAGCTTTAAAGCTCTGTTGTGAGCTCATGGGGATGTGTCTCCAGAAAGCAGCCGCTGAATGTTCTGAATTGGCTTTGTTGGCAAGTCAGTGATGGTGGAAGTAGAATCTAGTCGCCTCATGTTGCCCAGTTTTGAGCTGTGGAAAATTACAGGACTTCAGATCAATAGCAGGAACCTTGTTCCAGGAGTCTGGTATTAATGGAGAGATTTGTTGGACATCAGGAGTTGATCAGTTGTTATATCACTCTGCACCCAGGGAACTTGTCCCATGTGTTATCTTCCAGTCACGTTATGTTTATTTTCGGATGTATTATAGACATTACTGCTGTGTCTTTATTTTTAATGTCGCTGCTCAGTTGGTCCCTTTCAAAGTTAGACGTTTCTTCAATCTTTCAGCACTACAAGAATTATCTGTGTGACTCTCTACTTTGATGCATGCTTCTCTTGTGTCCTGACAACCAGAAACGGACACAGAAGTCATGATGTAGTCAGAACAGAGCCCTGTCTGGGCTTTTTGCCTATTTAACTTCCATAAAGAACCAATCTGAAAATTCAGTGAAGTAACCGAAGCACAGTGGTTAACACAACTCCAGGGTCCCAGGTTCGATTCCCGGCTTGGGTCACTGTCTGTGCGGAGTCTGCACGTTCTCCCCGTGTCTGCGTGGGTGTCTCCGGAGGTGCTCCGGTTTCCTCCCACAGTCCAAAGATGTGCAGGTTAGGTGGATTGGCCAAAATAAATTGCCCTTAGTGTCCAAAAAGGTTAGGTGGGGTTACGGGAATAGGGTGGGGGGGGGTGCGTTTAAGTGGGGTGCTCTTTCCAAGGGCCGGTGCAGACTCGATGGGCTGAATGGTCTCCTTCTGCACTGTAAATTGTATGATTCTATGATAAAGTTGAATTTGAGCGCAGATGCTATGACAGGATTCCATGCAATTTTACCTGAAGTTTTAATCATTAATGTAAATGTCTTGTGGTCAAAATTTTGACTTGTAATTTCTCCTTCTGGTTGTATTTTTTCCTGGAATATTTGCAGTTAGTCTGGTTGAATGTTGACTGGGTCAATTTGCAAGATGTAGTCTGGAAACTGGCCAAAGCTTCTGAACCTGGCTCAGTGTGATGTTCCAAACCTCTCTAATTTGATTATGTTTCTCATTGGGTACTGAATTTATAATGAGCCCTTAAACAAGCTCAACAAAATGGTGTACGAAGGCTGTCCCATGCCAGCCTCCTTGGCTGATCTGTGTCTGTGAACTGGAAAATGAGTAGCAATGCTCCTGCTGCAGCAAGCATGCCAAGGACCTTTCTACTGTTGGCTCGATAGTTAAAAGTGCACTTGAAGATCAATGTGGATAATTTAAAGAATGAGCTGAGAAGCAACAGCTACAAGGCTATATTGCAGGAGTCGGTAACTCTTCCTTAGAAATTAATTTATCCGGTGTTTTGTTACTGCCTTTGGAAAATACAAACCACCATTTAGTCAGCGTTCGATATACGTTGGAAGGGAGGCCGGCATTTTTGGGGGGAACTCCCCACATATCAAACATCTCTTAAATGAATCACACGTAAATGCAGAACAAACTCAGTCCAGCCAATTCCCATCCCATCAGTCCATTCTCAATATTTAAATGAATGGAAAGTATTAGAAGCCATACTAACAGGCAGCGCCCCCCCCCCCCCCCCCCCCCCCCCCCCCCCCCCCGGCCATTACCAGCGGTCCTCCCTCGCTTTCCTCTATCTATCTTGTCCTGGCTATTTCTCTCTGGCTACTGGCTATTTATTTATGTGTTGACCACAAACAGGTCTCGGAACAGTCTGGCGAATGGCTCCCATGTTTTGTGGAAGCCCTCTTCCGACCCAAGTATGGTGAATTTGATTTTCTCCATTTGGAGAAATTCCGATAGGTCAGACAGCCAGTCGGCAGCTTTAGGTGGTGCTGCTGATCGCCAAACGAGCAGGATTCAATGGCGGGCGATCAGGGAGGCAAGGGCATCCACCCTCCTCCCCATGAAGAGATCTGGCTAGTCTGATACCCTGAAAAGCGTCACTTTCGGGCCATGGCTCCACCTTCATTCCCACCACTTTGGATATTGCCTCGAAGAAGGCTGTCCAGAACCCCGCAAGTCTGGGGCAAGACCAGAACATGTGGGCGTGGTTGGCCGGGCCTCCTTGGCACCTTTCACATCTATCCTCCACCTCCGGGAAGAACCTGCTCATTCGGGTTCTGGTAAAGTGGGCTCTGTGTACCACCTTTAGCTGCCTTAGGTTGAGCCTCGCGCATGTGGAGGTAGAGTTGACCCTGTGCAGTGCTTTGCTCCAGAATCCCCACCCAATTTCAAATCTCTAGTCTTTCTCCGATTTCCTCCTTGTCATGTCCTGTTCAGTGTCGGCCCTCTCTCGCAGTTGTTTGTACATGTCACTGCAGTTGCCTCTGTTTAGGATGTCTGCGTCCAGTAGCTCTTCTAATAGTGTCTGTCGTGGTGGTCACAGATATGTCCTTGTCTCCTTCCGTAGGAAGTTTTGAAGCTGCAGATATCTGAGTCCATTGCCTTTAACTGGTTGGAATCTCTCCATCAGTTCTTCCAGTGTTGTGACCCTACCGTCAGTGTATAGGTC